>NW_027675309.1:515000-562500 GCF_965601325.2 Salmo salar | reverse complement strand
ATACCTGAGCTGGTTAAACTGTAGTAGGGTCCACATAGATACTAGTCGTGCTGGTGTAGTCTATAGCTGAGCTGGTTAAACTGTAGTAGGGTCCACATAGATACTAGTCATGCTGGTGTAGTCTATAGCTGAGCTGGTTAAACTGTAGTAGGGTCCACATAGATACTAGTCGTGCTGGTGTAGTCTATAGCTGAGCTGGTTAAACTGTAGTAGGGTCCACATAGATACTAGTCGTGCTGGTGTAGTCTATAGCTGAGCTGGTTAAACTGTAGTAGGGTCCACATAGATATTAGTCGTGCTGGTGTAGTCTATAGCTGAGCTGATTAAACTGTAGTAGGGTCCACATAGATACTAGTCGTGCTGGTGTAGTCTATAGCTGAGCTGGTTAAACTGTAGTAGGGTCCACATAGATACTAGTTGTGCTGGTGTAGTCTATAGCTGAGCTGGTTAAACTGTAGTAGGGTCCACATAGATACTAGTAATGCTGGTGTAGTCTATAGCTGAGCTGGTTAAACTGTAGTAGGGTCCACATAGATACTAGTCATGCTGGTGTAGTCTATAGCTGAGCTGGTTAAACTGTAGTAGGGTCCACATAGATACTAGTCACGCTGGTGTAGTCTATAGCTGAGCTGGTTAAACTGTAGTAGGGTCCTCATAGATACTAGTCGTGCTGGTGTAGTCTATAGCTGAGCTGGTTAAACTGTAGTAGGGTCCACATAGATACTAGTCGTGCTGGTTTAGTCTATAGCTGAGCTGGTTAAACTGTAGTAGGGTCCACATAGATACTAGTCATGCTGGTGTAGTCTATAGCTGAGCTGGTTAAACTGTAGTAGGGTCCACATAGATACTAGTCACGCTGGTGTAGTCTATAGCTGAGCTGGTTAAACTGTAGTAGGGTCCACATAGATACTAGTCACGCTGGTGTAGTCTATAGCTGAGCTGGTTAAACTGTAGTAGGGTCCACATAGATACTAGTCACGCTGGTGTAGTCTATAGCTGAGCTGGTTAAACTGTAGTAGGGTCCACATAGATACTAGTAACGCTGGTGTAGTCTATAGCTGAGCTGGTTAAACTGTAGTAGGGTCCACATAGATACTAGTCACGCTGGTGTAGTCTATAGCTGAGCTGGTTAAACTGTAGTAGGGTCCACATAGATACTAGTCACGCTGGTGTAGTCTATAGCTGAGCTGGTTAAACTGTAGTAGGGTCCACATAGATACTAGTCACGCTGGTGTAGTCTATAGCTGAGCTGGTTAAACTGTAGTAGGGTCCACATAGATACTAGTCACGCTGGTGTAGTCTATAGCTGAGCTGGTTAAACTGTAGTAGGGTCCACATAGATACTAGTCACGCTGGTGTAGTCTATAGCTGAGCTGGTTAAACTGTAGTAGGGTCCACATAGATACTAGTCACGCTGGTGTAGTCTATAGCTGAGCTGGTTAAACTGTAGTAGGGTCCACATAGATACTAGTCACGCTGGTGTAGTCTATAGCTGAGCTGGTTAAACTGTAGTAGTGTCCACATAGATACTAGTCACGCTGGTGTAGTCTATAGCTGAGCTGGTTAAACTGTAGTAGGATCCACATAGATACTAGTCATGCTGGTGTAGTCTATATCTGAGCTGGTTAAACTGTAGTAGGGTCCACATAGATACTAGTCATGCTGGTGTAGTCTATAGCTGAGCTGGTTAAACTGTAGTAGGGTCCACATAGTTACTAGTCATGCTGGTGTAGTCTATAGCTGAGCTGGTTAAACTGTAGTAGGGTCCACATAGATACTAGTCATGCTGGTGGTGATGGTCCCCAGATGTGATGATTTATTCTGCTCTGTTTTATGAACAATCCTTATTTTCTGACTGATTTGAATTTGAAGAGATTTAAGGTTTTCATATTTGATAAAATACAATGTCCATTTGCATGAATCATGATGTCTGGTGTTGATGTAACAACAGGTGGTCTTTTTAATCCACTATCCAGAGTCAGGAACAGATGAAGTTAGGTCTGCTACTGTTCAGTGATTAAATATATATACTTCTGTGAATATATGAACCATTTCCTTCAAAAAATAAACTGCTCACATTCTGGAGATAAACTTTGTAAGGACTGTGTGTGTGTTTTTGTGTAAATAGTTTCTGAAAAAAGTGTGTCCAGCTCAAACGCTGATTGTTGTTCTAAATGAGCGTTCTAAATGAGGGTTCTAAAAGAGCGTTCTAAATGAGCGTTCTAAATGAGGGTTCTAAAAGAGCGTTCTAACACAGGGTTCTAAACAAGGGTTCTAAATGTGTGTTCTAAATTGAGAGGTAGCCTGACTGCCATTAGGTACCGAGATGAGATCCTCAGACCCCTTGTGAGACGCCAGGACAGCGGAGTCAATCACCACCTTCCGGAGACACCTGAAACCCCACCTCTTCAAGGAATACCTGGGATAGGATAAAGTAATCCTTCTAACCCCCCCCCTTAAAAGATTTAGATGCACTATTGTAAAGTGGTTGTTCCACTGGATATTATAGGTGAATGCACCAATTTGTAAGTCGCTCTGGATAAGAGCGTCTGCTAAATGACTAAAATGTAAATGTAAAAAAATGAGACCATATGCTGGTGCGGTTGGCCCTGGGTTCTTCCTAATGCAAGACAATGCTAGACCTCATGTGGCTGGAGTGTGTCAGCAGTTCCTGCAAGAGGAAGGCATTGATGCTATGGACTGGCCCGCCCGTTCCCCAGACCTGAATCCAATTGAGCACCTCTGGGACATCATGTCTCGCTCCATCCACCAACGCCACATTGCACCACAGACTGTCCAGGAGTTGGCGGATGCTTTAGTCCAGGTCTGGGAGGAGATCCCTCAGGAGACCATCCGCCACCTCATCAGGAGCATGCCCAGGCATTGTAAGGAGGTCATACAGGCACGTGGAGGCCACACACACTACTGAGCCTCATTTTGACTTGTTTTAAGGACATTACATCAAAGTTGGATCAGCCTGTAGTGTGGTTTTCCACTTTAATTTTTAGTGTGACTCCAAATCCAGACCTCCATGGGTTGATAAATTGCATTTCCATTGATTATTTTTGTGTGATTTTGTTGTCAGCACATTCAACTATGTAAAGAAAAAAGTATTTAATAAGATTATTTATTTCATTCAGATCTAGGATGTGTTGTTTAAGTGTTCCCTTTATTTTTTTGAGCAGTGTGTGTATATATATATATATATATATATATATATATATATATATATATATATATATATATATATATATATATAGCACAATACAATCATCCTAACCGGAAAGATGTACGCTACATTTGTCGTAGCGCTAACTGAAGAAAGATTGACCCAACACAAGCAGTCATATTTTCTAACTCTCGGCTGGCGTGAACTACAATATGAATTAGCTAATAGCAATTACTATGTATAATTAATCACATCACGGGGTGAGCTCACCATTGATCGAAATAATTAGGTAAAACACTTTCTAGAAATCGACAGTAATCCGACGATTAGTTTCAGCGATCAGCCATGCATTTTTTCCCCTCACAGAAACCGAAGAAAAATAAAAGACAAGATGAGTTTGGTCTGTTTATAGTGTTGAAGGGGTGTGTCATCTACCGTCGTTCACATCCCACCATTCATTTCCGGAAGTCCTCAAAAAATGAGTGAACTCTTACTCACCTCATTTTGTTATAACATCTTTGGTCAAACGGATGATTACGTGAAACCCAGAATGCATTGTATGTCAACAAACATGGCTCCATACACATAGCTGGAATTAGCTTAGCTCATCATAATCAGTATAACCTTCAAATAAGTATTTTACACACATAATATGTGCCCATTACAATCTATGCAAGAATCGGAATGCATGATTTGTCACCCAGAATTGAAAACATGTGAATAAAACAATAAATACACAAATAATTACCTCACAAAACATTTTCTGATGGTGATTTATTGATACAAGTGACGCATGCCGGCAGTCAATCACGTCCCCTCTCACTCTGAGCCATTCAGTGTTGTTGTTTATGTATGTAGCTAGTGAGCTAAGCTGTAGCATTAGCAATGTCTTTCAAAAGGAGACAACTCACAAATGTGGAAATTCTGGAGATTTTTTTAAAAATTCTGACAATGAGTCTGAAAGTCAGGAATCAGATTCTGACAGTGAGGAGCTGCCCCCCCCCCCCCCCCCCCCCCCAACCTTGTAGCCATTGAGAACCCTGAATCTGAGGTTCCCTTGTCCACTGACCAAGTACCAGGTCCCTTTGAAGATGCTGGTGGTGATGGAGGGAGACCGACAGTGGATGAAGTACAGGAGTTCTGTGGTAGCTGGAAGGCCACCAGTCATTTCACCCCTCCTGGCCCTGCTGTTTGTTTTGATGAGTCCCAGTCTGGAGTCCATTTCCATCTGAGGCAGAGTGCTTCAAGTTGTTTCTGACAGAGGAGCTGGTGGGAAACATAGTACAGGAGACCAATCGCTATGCCTTGGAGCTACAGGAGAAGAGAGAGCCAGGAGTGAGGGGGAAACTCGCTAAATGGGTGACAACCACAATTAGTGAAATGTATACCTTCCTGGTGACAGTCCTCCTCATGGGGATAGTAAAGAAGAACTCCCTAAGAGAATACTGGAGCACAGATCCTATGTTTGCAACTCCCTTCTTTGCCACCCTCTTTTCCCAAGACCGCTTCCTAATTCTGCTGCGATGCCTGCATTTCGTCAACAATGCTACTGCCATCCTAAGTGACCCGTTATACAAAATAAGAATTGTTCTTATCAGCCTGACTAGGGCTGGGCGATATATCGATATAAAAAATATATCGATATATATTTTAAATGTGATATGAAATTAGACCATTTCGCATATATCTATATAGTTGAAATTTGCGCTTTGATTCTTGCTCCAAGCAAGCTGCAGACCCGGAGCTCTCTGCGCTGCTCCCCGCGCCTCCTATTTCATGCACAGAGGGCGGAGGGGCAGGAACAGACACTTCAACAAACATGGAGGAAGAAACAGCGTCTGCGGAGCGTTTTGACGAGGAATTGGTTAGTAAAAGAAAAAGCATTGGCTCAGTAATTTGGAGATGGTTCGGATTCAAAGTATCAGATGAGCAACAAAATCACGTTATATGTAGGCAGTGCCATAAAAAAAGTTACAGCCAGGGGTGGAAGCACTACCAATCTTTTTCACCACCTAAAACAGTGGCACAAACTGCAATACGAAGAGTGTGTGAAACTGCGCGCTGCAGAAGCCCCAGCCGCAAGCCGTCGACAACCCGAAAAAGCTCCAGCCCCGAAACAAAGCTCACTGCAAACTTCATTTTCCCGCAGTGTGCCTTTATGAAAAGAAAATTGGCAAGTGGTGTACTATAACTACAGCGGTGTCCTATCACATTGCTAAAGATATGGTCCCTGTTGCAACTGTGGAACAAGTCGGATTCAAAAAAGCTACTGAAAACTATGGACCCGAGATATGAGCTTCCCAACTACTTTACACGAGAAGCACTGCCACAAATGTCCACTGAAGTCAGGCAGAGCCTTGCTGACCGGCTCGCTAACGGGACCCATTTTGGCGTTGACCAGCGATATGTGGTCGAGCAGGACAATGTGAGCCTTTACATGAAGCGTGACATGTTCACTTCATTCAACGACTGGGGGAGATGAAAACAGCGTCGTGTCTCCAAAACAAGTTATTTCCCCCCAGGATCACACCGGTGAGCATATAGCTGAGGCCTCGCAGGACGCAAGCTGGGAAACTCCAAGAAAAGCATCCGGTTGCTAAAACAACCGCCAACGGGAGCGACGTCGTCAGAGCGGTGGAGCTGAACGATGAGGATGCAGTGCTTCGGTCAGACTACACTTGGCTATTGGGGAGTGCAGTGTTTTATTAAGGAGTATTCACATATTTTACTTTAAAGAAAAAACATTAAAATATTAGTTTTTTATTATTTTTCCTTTGTGTCTGTCTGCAACTTTTTTGTTTTATGCTGCTGTCTTGGCCAAAAATGGATTAATAAAACACAAAACATAAAGTGCTAAAAGTAAAATCACTTACAATACAGGATGGTAGATTTCAGAACCATATTTATTAGGTTATTGGATAAGAATTAGTGATGCATTGATGTGTTTACCACTTTAATGTTACAGCTGGTAAAGGTGAGGTAATTATGACTTTAAAATGCTGGTTAGCCTGTTGATATCATCAAGGTAACATATTTAGTTATTATGATAGACTATAGTTTTTTCTCTGGATTGAAGAGCCAACTGCAAAGTAACTAGAAACTAATGTTGACACGTAGGTAGGCCTAAACATTGTGGAGTTTTTAGTGGAGTAGAAATATGAAGTAGCATTAAATACTAAGCATAAATACTAAGAACAACAACAAGAACGAAACATCAGTAAATGTACATACAGTATAGTCATCATTTATAAATTATACACAAATAATAATACATAAAAATCACTTGCAGGATTAAAATTCACAAAATAAATGAATATAATATTTGATATTTATGATTAGGACTGGCGTTGATTAAAAAAAATAAACTATGAAACAAGAAAATATTAATGTAGAATATTTCTAAAGCTTGATTTTGGAAAGCACTTAGTTGTATAAGTGTGTTAAAGTGAAAACAGAGTCAAATTTCTCGCATAAGCGAGAAGTCTCGCATCTTGCTGAAGTCCAGATTCAGCTGGGTCTGCCAAGTCACCAACTCATAACCGAGTCTGCCACACGCTGGGGATCAAGGCAGCAGATGATAGAGAGAGTCCTGGAGCAGGAAGGAGCACTGGCCAAAGTCCTGTCTAATGACAAAAAGACCAGGCACCTTGTCCCTACCTGGCAGGACTTAGAGGTCCTAGAAGCAGTCCAAAAGGTCCTGAAACCTCTCCAGGACTTTACCGATGCTTTGTCAGGTGAGGAGTACGTCACTCTATCATATGTAAAACCTGTGCTGCACCTTTTTAGCGAGCTTTGCAAATCGATCAAGACCAGCATTGTTGAGTACCTCAACCGCAAGTATTCTGACCCAGCCACTACTGACCTATTGGAGATGGCTTCATTTGTGGATCCACGCTTCAGGGCCACCTATATCCCAAGTGAAAAAGTTGATGCATTGAAGCACAGAGCTGTCTTGGAGGTGGAGACGCTACTGGCTGATCAGAGCAGCTGTCAACCGCCTTACCTACGTGTGCCAACTGTGCCTGAGCCTGCAGATGGAGAAGCAGCAGTGGCACCAAAAGCTAAGACACTGGCAAGCTTCTTCAAGCAGCGCACAGCCACCACCACTGCGCCACCAACCAAGAGGGAGGCTATTGAAAATGAACTGTCAAGTTACTTGCAGTCAGCAAGTGTGGAGAGTGACACTGATCCCCTCAAGTGGTGGAAGGATCATGAAGTTGTCTTTCCAGCTCTGAGCCACCTGGCAAAAAAGTATCTCTTGCTACCAGCTACCAGTTCACCCTCCGAAAGGGTTTTCAGCTGCAGTGGCAATATCGTGACCTGCCACAGAGCATCTCTGAAGCCGGATGCCGTTGACAGGCTGGTGTTTCTCGCACAAAATCTTTAAACGAAGGAGGACACGCTTGTCTTCTAATGTCTACCTCAAGACAGCATTACTGTTTATCAAAGTAAAAAAAGAGGGGGAAAATGTTTATTGAGTTGATAGTCTGTTTGTTGTGCAACTGGTTGAGGCTGTTCAGATAAGAAATTGAGTTAACCTCTTGGGGCTAGGTGGGACGCTAGCGTGCCACCCGTGGTGCACTCCATCAACAGCAGGTGCATTTCAAGAGCGGCAAATTTGAATCCAAATAAATGTCAAAATTCAAATTTTTCAAAAATACAACTATGTTACACCATTTGAAAGATAAACATCTCCTTAATCTAACCACGTTTTACGATTTCAAAAAGGTTTTACGGCGAAAGCATAAATTTAGAGTATGTTAGGACAGTACATTTACAAGAGTTGTGTGTAATGTTTTGTCAAGTCAAAGACAGGGTCACCAAAACCATAAAACCAGCTAAAATGATGCACTAACCTTTTACAATCTCCATCAGATGACACTCCTAGGACATTATGTTAGACAATGCATGCATTTTTAGTTCTATCAAGTTCATATTTATATCCAAAAACAGCGTTTTACTATGGCATTGATGTTGAGGAAATCGTTTCCCTCCAATAACCGGCAGTCAAGTCAGCGTAACAAATTAAATAATTAAAATTAGAAAACATTGGTAAAATATTATATTGTCATTTAAAGAATTATAGATTTACATCTCTTGAACGCAATCAACTTGCCAGATTTAAAAATAACCTTACTGGGAAATCACACTTTGCAATAATCTGAGCACTGCGCCCAGAAAAATACGCGTTGCGATACAGACTAGACGTCATGTTGGGGAGATCTAAAATCGAAAATACTATGTAAATAATCCATTACCTTTGATTCTCTTCATCAGATGTCACTTCCAGGTATCACAGGTCCATAACGAATGTAGTTTTGTTCAAAAAAGCTCATCATTTATGTCCAAAAATCTCCGTCTCGTTAGCACATGATGTAAGCCAGCCGGACTTCTCGTCATGAACGAGGGGAAAAAATATATTTCCGTTCGTTCAAACATGTCAAACGTTGTATAGCATAAATCATTAGGGCCTTTTTTAACCAGAACATGAATAATATTCAAGGTGGACGAATGCATACTCTTTTATAACGTATTGGAACGAGGGTACCCAACATGAACTCGCGCGCAAGGTGTCTAATGGGCCATCATCGTTCCATGGCTCTTGTTCGGTCAGATCTCCCTCCAGAAGACTCAAAACACTTTGTAAAGGCTGGTGACATCTAGTGGAAGCAATAGGAAGTGCCAAAATATTCCTAAACCCCTGTGTTTTTCAATGGGATAGGTTTAAAGTCAATACAACACATCAGGTATCCACTTCCTGTCAGAAAATGTCTCAGGGTTTTGCCTGCCAAATGAGTTCTGTTATACTCACAGACACCATTCAAACAGTTTTGGAAACTTTAGAGTGTTTTCTATCCATATATAATAAGTATATGCATATTCTAGTTACTGGGTAGGATTAGTAACCAGATTAAATCGGGTACATTTTTTTTATCCAGACGTGCAAATGCTGCCCCCTAGACCCAACAGGTTAACAAAAAGCAAATGCTAATCTCAGGCTGATGTTTAAAACACATTTTCTCAAACTGAGCACTTTATTTTGTTCTTTATTTATATATAATTGCTGCCCTTACTAGGGTTTGTCATATTTTAGTATTTTGTAATGTTCGTTATTTGCATCTGTGGATTTGTTAGAAAGGAGAAGAAATCTGTAATTTGATTTTAATAAGCCATTTAAAGTTGTCAAACTAAAAAAAAAGTTGACTTTTCTCATAAATATATATAATATTTATTTCAGAAAAAGATAGGCCTATTTTATTTTATAGGCTATTTTTTAATAAGATATTTGTATTTATTTAAATGTGCACCTTATGGAGCTTTGATTTTGAAAAAAAAAGGTCGTCCTGTTGTTCTACAGTGTTTATGTTTACATGTTATTGTTATTTGAACAGCTGAGCATTTAATCTGAACCAGGTGAAGAGCCCTGTTTATTGTTTATTCATTTGATTTTTCAACTGTTCACTGTTCACTAAAACTACTTGAGACATGTCATATCTGGCTTTGACTTTGACTGAACATTTGCTCTCACTTTGCAGAAAAAATATCAGGATATAATCTTATATCGATATTCAGCCTAAATATATCACACACAGGAATACACACTGAGCCTGCACTTGCATGTTTTGCTCACCTCATTCTTAAAAAAAACTAGGTTTGAGTTGTGGTATCCACTCAGATTAAAGGTGGGTTCATCTGCTCTGTTCCCCAAGTGTGGTCTCCCTCAGATCCCAAGTTAGAGGGATCCCTCGTGCACCATTTACCCAGGTCACCAGGAGCCAGGTCATTTACCCAGGTCACCAGGAGCCAGGTCATTTACCCAGGTCGTCAGGAGTCAGGTCATTTACCCAGGTCGTCAGGAGCCAGGTCATTTACCCAGGTCGTCAGGAGTCAGGTCATTTACCCAGGTCGTCAGGTCATTTACCCAGGTCGTCAGGACCCAGGTCATTTACCCAGGTCGTCAGGAACCAGGTCATTTACCCAGGTCGTCAGGAGCCAGGTCATTTACCCAGGTCGTCAGGAGCCAGGTCATTTACCCAGGTTGTCAGGTCATTTACCCAGGTCATCAGGAGCCAGGTCATTTACCCAGGTCGTCAGGAGTCAGGTCATTTACCCAGGTCATCAGGAGTCAGGTCATTTACCCAGGTCGTCAGGTCATTTACCCAGGTCGTCAGGAGTCAGGTCATTTACCCAGGTCGTCAGGAGTCAGGTCATTTACCCAGGTCGTCAGGAGTCAGGTCATCAGGAGTCAGGTCATTTACCCAGGTCGTCAGGAGCCAGGTCATTTACCCAGGTCGTCAGGAGCCAGGTCATTTACCCAGGTCGTCAGGAGCCAGGTCATTTACCCAGGTCATCAGGAGTCAGGTCATTTACCCAGGTTGTCAGGTCATTTACCCAGGTCATCAGGAGCCAGGTCATTTACCCAGGTCATCAGGAGCCAGGTCATTTACCCAGGTCGTCAGGAGCCAGGTAATTTACCCAGGTCGTCAGGAGGCAGGCCATTTACCCAGGTCGTCAGGAGCCAGGTCATTTACCCAGGTCATCAGGAGCCAGGTCATTTACCCAGGTCGTCAGGAGCCAGGTCATTTACCCAGGTCGTCAGGAGCCAGGTCATTTAGCCAGGTTGTCAGGAGCCAGGTCATTTACCCAGGTCGTCAGGAGCCAGGTCATTTACCCAGGTCATCAGGAGTCAGGTCATTTACCCAGGTCGTCAGGAGCCAGGTCCTTTACCCAGGTCATCAGGAGCCAGGTCATTTACCCAGGTCATCAGGAGCCAGGTCATCAGGAGTCAGGTCATTTACCCAGGTCGTCAGGAGCCAGGTCATTTACCCAGGTCATCAGGAGTCAGGTCATTTACCCAGGTCGTCAGGAGCCAGGTCATTTACCCAGGTCATCAGGAGTCAGGTCATTTACCCAGGTCGTCAGGTCATTTACCCAGGTCGTCAGGAGTCAGGTCATTTACCCAGGTCGTCAGGAGTCAGGTCATTTACCCAGGTCGTCAGGAGTCAGGTCATCAGGAGTCAGGTCATTTACCCAGGTCGTCAGGAGCCAGGTCATTTACCCAGGTCGTCAGGAGCCAGGTCATTTACCCAGGTCGTCAGGAGCCAGGTCATTTACCCAGGTCATCAGGAGTCAGGTCATTTACCCAGGTTGTCAGGTCATTTACCCAGGTCGTCAGGAGCCAGGTCATTTACCCAGGTCATCAGGAGCCAGGTCATTTACCCAGGTCGTCAGGAGCCAGGTAATTTACCCAGGTCGTCAGGAGCCAGGCCATTTACCCAGGTCGTCAGGAGCCAGGTCATTTACCCAGGTCATCAGGAGCCAGGTCATTTACCCAGGTCGTCAGGAGCCAGGTCATTTACCCTGGTCGTCAGGAGCCAGGTCATTTACCCAGGTCGTCAGGAGCCAGGTCATTTACCCAGGTCGTCAGGAGCCAGGTCATTTACCCAGGTCGTCAGGAGCCAGGTCATTTACCCAGGTCGTCAGGAGTCAGGTCATTTACCCCGGGCGTCAGTTCATTTACCCAGGTCGTCAGGAGCCAGGTCATTTACCCAGGTCATCAGGAGCCAGGTCATTTACCCAGGTCATCAGGAGCCAGGTCATTTACCCAGGTCGTCAGGAGCCAGGCCATTTACCCAGGTCGTCAGGAGCCAGGTCATTTACCCAGGTCGTCAGGAGCCAGGTCATTTACCCAGGTCGTCAGGAGCCAGGTCATTTACCCAGGTCGTCAGGAGCCAGGTCATTTAGCCAGGTTGTCAGGAGCCAGGTCATTTACCCAGGTCGTCAGGAGCCAGGTCATTTACCCAGGTCGTCAGGAGCCAGGTCATTTACCCAGGTCGTCAGGAGTCAGGTCCTTTACCCAGGTCATCAGGAGCCAGGTCATTTACCCAGGTCATCAGGAGCCAGGTCATCAGGAGTCAGGTCATTTACCCAGGTCGTCAGGAGCCAGGTCATTTACCCAGGTCGTCAGGAGCCAGGTCATTTACCCAGGTCGTCAGGAGCCAGGTCATTTACCCAGGTCATCAGGAGCCAGGTCATTTACCCAGGTCGTCAGGAGCCAGGTCATTTACCCAGGTCATCAGGAGCCAGGTCATTTACCCAGGTCGTCAGTCACCAAGTCAAGATTCACGTTCCCATCGCCAAATGTGGTTGTTAATTTCTTTAATATCAAATGAGACAAACTTATCACACAAGTCAGAGTTATAGTTAAACTAAATCTTTATTCACTTAATAATAAGGGAGCAGGTCAATACAACATACAATTATAAAGTGAATCAATTGAGTGCTCTACGATAATGATGGCTGGTCGACGAATCACTCCCAGATGATTCATTGAGAGCCATGAGACAAAAGTACCAAGGTCTTTTGCACCCCTTTCAACCTACATGACAAACAACAGATGTATAGAACGGGTCACAAGGTTAAGATTTGTATGAAAGATACTTATAATTCTCAGCAGACAGTATCTGCTGCAAAAACAGTACTCTTTGTGTAGAGACCAGGGTCTGGCCCTGAGGTCATCTCTCCCTGGTACCATATAGAACAGAAACATTAACTCATGTTCTGGAATGCGGTCTCTTTAGGTTTTATCACCCAAAAGACATTGTAAATCTCCTGTCAGTGTTTTCTCCCAGAGGCCCATCCTCAGTAGAACACAGACACAATAGTTCTAAGAACCCTCTATTCAGTTGCATAAAACAAACATTTGATGCAATAAAAGTACAATAACATAATCTTGCAATTTTGCTCTCAGTGTCCACTGAAAGTTGACTAGTAACAACAACTGGGACCTAAAAGACACCCACCATGAGACCCACTAAATCTGCCCAAGAAGAGGAAAACAAAAGAAAAACCCACACCAAACTTAAAGACAGGAAGCAAACCAAAAAGGTAGAGCAACTAAAGGTGTTGACTCTCCACATGTATCAAGACAACTGGAGCACTGGGCCAGACACTCTTAACCTCTTGGGGCTAGGTGGGACGCTAGCGTGCCACCTGTGGTGCACTCCATCAACAGCAGGTGCATTTCAAGAGCGGCAAATTTGAATCCAAATAAATGTCAAAATTCAAATTTTTCAAAAATACAACTATGTTACACCATTTGAAAGATAAACATCTCCTTAATCTAACCACGTTTTACGATTTCAAAAAGGTTTTACGGCGAAAGCATAAATTTAGAGTATGTTAGGACAGTACATTTACAAGAGTTGTGTGTAATGTTTTGTCAAGTCAAAGACAGGGTCACCAAAACCATAAAACCAGCTAAAATGATACACTAACCTTTTACAATCTCCATCAGATGACACTCCTAGGACATTATGTTAGACAATGCATGCATTTTTAGTTCTATCAAGTTCATATTTATATACAAAAACAGCGTTTTACTATGGCATTGATGTTGAGGAAATCGTTTCCCTCCAATAACCGGCAGTCAAGTCAGCGTCACAAATTAAATAATTAAAATTAGAAAACATTGGTAAAATATTATATTGTCATTTAAAGAATTATAGATTTACATCTTTTGAACGCAATCAACTTGCCAGATTTAAAAATAACCTTACTGGGAAATCACACTTTGCAATAATCTGAGCACTGTGCCCAGAAAAATACGCGTTGCGATACAGACTAGACGTCATGTTGGGGAGATCTAAAATCGAAAATACTATGTAAATAATCCATTACCTTTGATTCTCTTCATCAGATGTCACTTCCAGGTATCACAGGTCCATAACGAATGTAGTTTTGGTCAAAAAAGCTCATCATTTATGTCCAAAAATCTCCGTCTCGTTAGCACATGATGTAAGCCAGCCGGACTTCTCGTCATGAACGAGGGGGAAAAATATATTTCCGTTCGTTCAAACATGTCAAACGTTGTATAGCATAAATCATTAGGGCCTTTTTTAACCAGAACATGAATAATATTCAAGGTGGACGAATGCATAGCCTTTTATAACGTATTGGAACGAGGGTACCCAACATGAAGTAGCGCGCCAGGTGTCTAATGGGACATCACCGTTCCATGGCTCTTGTTCGGTCAGATCTCCCTCCAGAAGACTCAAAACACTTTGTAAAGGCTGGTGACATCTAGTGGAAGCAATAGGAAGTGCCAAAATATTCCTAAACCCCTGTGTTTTTCAATGGGAGAGGTTTAAAGTCAATACAACACATCAGGTATCCACTTCCTGTCAGAAAATGTCTCAGGGTTTTGCCTGCCAAATGAGTTCTGTTATACTCACAGACACCATTCAAACAGTTTTGGAAACTTTAGAGTGTTTTCTATCCATATATAATAAGTATATGCATATTCTAGTTACTGGGTAGGATTAGTAACCAGATTAAATCGGGTACATTTTTTTTATCCAGACGTGCAAA
The DNA here is from genome assembly GCF_965601325.2 of Salmo salar. Lineage (NCBI taxonomy): Eukaryota > Metazoa > Chordata > Actinopteri > Salmoniformes > Salmonidae > Salmo > Salmo salar. Next base: position 547,961 of record NW_027675309.1, on the reverse strand, counting down.
TGCTGCCCCCTAGACCCAACAGGTTAAATAGAACCTGGACCAGCTCAGGTGAAACACCTTCCCACTAACGAGATGGACAAGCCAGCACAGGTGTAATACATACTGACTAACGAGGTGACACCAATCAGTGCGTCCTACGTGCTACATTCCAAACCTCAAAACAAAAATAGAAAAACCAAAGACGGTAACACCTTAAGAGAATGCTTACCAACAACAGAAAAAAACTTCCAATTCACATTATAATCAACTACAATGCTTCACCAATATAAACATGGTATCCACTGGCTGTCAACAATTCAAGACAATATATATACACTTCTAGAACTCTAGTCTTCCTAAAACTCACTAGCTTCTAGAACTCTCATCCCCTTGGAACGAGCCCAAACAAAACTCATCTCCAATAGGTAAAAACATGTAGTCAAAATAAATTGTGATCCATGGCAACGTACTGGCTAAACACAAAACACTCAACTTTTTAACTGCCCACCCTTGAGACAATCAGCAACCAAGTTGTCCTCACCACGGACATGTCTGATTTCAAGAGGAAACTACTGCAATATCCATAGTAACTTTCCACCTCACTGCGGAGCTTCTCTCTCTTTTCAGGGTTCACTAGATAGGCATGTTGTTGGATCGGGGCCCAGTCCCCAATGTCATGCTCTAGTACATTTGGGTTGGGACATCTGAGAATGAACCCTGATATTCTAAAAGCAGGATAACAATGTCAATATAATAGTCAGTTGGTTACATAAATATTTATTACTAAATGTTCCATGAAATGTAAATATGAAATATTTGGTTGCATAGTCTTATTTTCAACAGCTTTTCAATTACATGTTGCTAGGTGGGATATCCCCAATGTCAAAACACAATTTTAACATGTCCAAATCTAAACATAAAATGTGCTATATACACAAACATCTGCCACAATAATCATATTACTTGTATTTTTTAAAACAAGCTCCTTATAAACTGCACAAGCACGAAAAACGCTGTTGTTTTGACAAGTAGCAATAAATCACTGATATCGATTAGGGGGAAAATCAGGTTGTTTGTGCTGTTGAAACTAACACAACTAAAAAAAATATGGAAATGGGAGATATATTTTACCTCACTGGTTAGAGGACAACCTGCAGAAGACAGTCAGCTACATTTTGGAGTGATGCATTTCAATTTAGGGGTCGCTAAACAAAGGAACACAACACTTATTTGTCATAACTCATCGATATCATGTTGAAATCAATTGTTTGACAGAAGGGAGATGAGGTTGCGCGTCCTGTTAAAACTAACAGCTCAAAACCACACAGAATCTGGGAATAATGTGTATATCACTGGTTAGAGGACAACTTGTAGAAAACAGATTGCTACATTTTGAAGTGTTGCATTTTGATTCCAGTGGGTCACCAACGTGGTAAGTATAACACAGCTCTTTTTTTGTTAGTCACTTTTTGTTAAATCTCATAAATAGTAACTCTTTCAATTCAGAGCCTAGATTTTCCCCCTGAGGCTAATATCCATATCATGTTGAAATCAATAGAACAGGGGGCAAACGTTTAGGGTTCTACATTGTGACACTATTAAAATACTCCTTCTACAATGTTAAAACATTCTACATTGTGACATCATTAAAATACTCCTACTACAATGTTAAAACATTCTAAATTGTGACATCATTAAAATACTCCTACTACAATGTTAAAACATTCTACATTGTGACATTATATCATTGATATCATGAAACAACTCCTTCATGTATTTTCTGATGTTTGATCAGATGTCTTTTACCGGAGAATCTCTTGTCACACTGATCACAGCTATAAGGTTTCTCTCCTGTGTGTGTTCTCTGGTGTCGAGTCAGACAGCCAGATGTAGTAAAACTCTTCCCACATTGACCAGAGCTTTAAGGTTTCTCTCCTGTGTCTTCTCTGGTGTCGAGTCAGAGAGCCAGATGCAGCAAAACTCTTCCCACATTGATCACAGCTATAAGATTTCTCTCCTGTGTGTGTACTCTGGTGTAGAGTCAGATGGCTAGATGAAGTAAAACTCTTCCCACATTGAGTACAGCTATAAGGTTTCTCTCCTGTGTGGATTTTCTGGTGTGATATGAGGCTGGTTGAACTAGTAAAACTCTTCCCACATTGACCACAGCTAAAAGATTTCTCTCCTGTGTGGATTCTCTGATGAATTTTAATGCCTGATGAAGAGGTGAATTTCTTCCCACAGTCAGAGGAGCAGTGAGTTCTCTTCCCTGTGGATCTCTGCAGGTGTTTCTTGAGGTGTTTTGATCTGGAGAGACAGCCAGATGTTGTAAAACTCTTCCCACATTGACCACAGCTAGAAGGTTTCTCTCCTGTGTGTGTTTTCTGGTGTAGAGTCAGAGAGCCAGATGCAGCAAAACTCTTCCCACATTGATCACAGCTATATTGTTTCTCTCCTGTGTGTGTTCTCTGGTGTGATATCAGGCTGTCTGGCCGAGTAAAACTCTTCACACATTGATTACAGCTATAAGGTTTCTCTCCTGTGTGTACTCGCTGGTGTCTAGTCAGATGGCAAGATGAAATATAAGTCTTCCCACATTGATCACAACTATAAGGTTTCTCTCCTGTGTGTATTCTCTGGTGTACAGTCAGGTAACTAGATTAAATAAAACTTTTCACACATTGATTACAACTAAAAGATTTCTCTCCTGTGTGTATCCTCTGGTGTGATAACAGGTTGCTTGACTGAGTAAAACTCTTCCCACATTGAGTACAGCTGTATAGTTTCTCTCCTGTGTGTATTCTCTGGTGTAGAGTCAGAGAGAAAGATGTAGTAAAACTCCTCCCACATTGATCACAGCTGTAAGATTTCTCTCCAGTGTGAATTCTCAGGTGTACTTTTAGTGCTTTTAATCTTAAGTAACTCTTCCCACAATCAAAACAGTGGTGAGATTTCTCTCCTGTGTGTGTTCGCTGGTGTATTTTAAGTTCTGATGAAGATTTGCAATGTTTTCCACAGTCAGAGCAGCAGATAGATTTCTTCCCTGTGGGTCTCTGCTGGTGTTTCTTGAGGTGATAGAATCTGGACAGACTCTTCTCTGACTCGTTAGCATCATGATGTTGAGGATCCCCAGAGGATCCATGATAGTAACGTCTCTCTCCTGTGTGAACAAGTCAGACAGATAGTTAAAGGCTCACAACAGCAGAAATCCACTGAAAAAGGTGATGCCAACAGCGTAGCCATGATACTGTACAACAATTGACGTCTGTAATGAATGTTAAAATTACTTGACAATTGTCTTAACCTGTTGGGTCTAGGGGGCAGCATTTGCACGTCTGGATAAAAAAACTGTACCCGATTTAATCTGGTTACTAATCCTACCCAGTAACTAGAATATGCATATACTTATTATATATGGATAGAAAACACTCTAAAGTTTCCAAAACTGTTTGAATGGTGTCTGTGAGTATAACAGAACTCATTTGGCAGGCAAAACCCTGAGACATTTTCTGACAGGAAGTGGATACCTGATGTGTTGTATTGACTTTAAACCTATCCCATTGAAAAACACAGGGGTTTAGGAATATTTTGGCACTTCCTATTGCTTCCACTAGATGTCACCAGCCTTTACAAAGTGTTTTGAGTCTTCTGGAGGGAGATCTGACCGAACAAGAGCCATGGAACGGTGATGTCCCATTAGACACCTGGCGCGCTACTTCATGTTGGGTACCCTCGTTCCAATACGTTATAAAAGGCTATGCATTCGTCCACCTTGAATATTATTCATGTTCTGGTTAAAAAAGGCCCTAATGATTTATGCTATACAACGTTTGACATGTTTGAACGAACGGAAATATATTTTTTCCCCTCGTTCATGACGAGAAGTCCGGCTGGCTTACATCATGTGCTAACGAGACGGAGATTTTTGGACATAAATGATGAGCTTTTTTGAACAAAACTACATTCGTTATGGACCTGTGATACCTGGAAGTGACATCTGATGAAGAGAATCAAAGGTAATGGATTATTTACATAGTATTTTCGATTTTAGATCTCCCCAACATGACGTCTAGTCTGTATCGCAACGCGTATTTTTCTGGGCACAGTGCTCAGATTATTGCAAAGTGTGATTTCCCAGTAAGGTTATTTTTAAATCTGGCAAGTTGATTGCGTTCAAAAGATGTAAATCTATAATTCTTTAAATGACAATATAATATTTTACCAATGTTTTCTAATTTTAATTATTTAATTTGTGACGCTGACTTGACTGCCGGTTATTGGAGGGAAACGATTTCCTCAACATCAATGCCATAGTAAAACGCTGTTTTTGTATATAAATATGAACTTGATAGAACTAAAAATGCATGCATTGTCTAACATAATGTCCTAGGAGTGTCATCTGATGGAGATTGTAAAAGGTTAGTGTATCATTTTAGCTGGTTTTATGGTTTTGGTGACCCTGTCTTTGACTTGACAAAACATTACACACAACTCTTGTAAATGTACTGTCCTAACATACTCTAAATTTATGCTTTCGCCGTAAAACCTTTTTGAAATCGTAAAACGTGGTTAGATTAAGGAGATGTTTATCTTTCAAATGGTGTAACATAGTTGTATTTTAGAAAAATTTGAATTTTGACATTTATTTGGATTCAAATTTGCCGCTCTTGAAATGCACCTGCTGTTGATGGAGTGCACCACGGGTGGCACGCTAGCGTCCCACCTAGCCCCAAGAGGTTAAGACAGTCAAGTGAGCAACAATAGTCATATTTAGTCTTGTTTTCACATTAGTAGTAACTAGAAATAAGTAAAAGGTGTTGAACTCCTAAGCAGTGTGCCAGGCGACTTTTGTTCTCAAATATAGGCACCTTTCTGTGTTTGCTAAAATTGCGACAAGGGCGATGCACACACAATTTGATTGCAGAAACACCTCCCTGCTAATGCAGAAACCGCTAGTTATGGATGTAGTATATCTGCCTGGAGCAAAAATGGTGAGCAAGTGGCCTAAGCTGTGCCATTAGAGATTCTGGGTTCGCGTCCAAGCTCTGTTGCAGCCGGCCGCGACCGGGAGGCCCATGGGGCGACGCACAATTGGCCCACCGTCGTCCGGGTTAGGGGAGGGTTTGGCCGGCAGGGATATCCTTGTCTCATCGCGCACTAGCGACTCATGTGGCGGGCCGGGCGCAGTGCACACTGACCAGGTCGCCAGGTGTACGGTGTTTCCTCCGACACATTGGTGCTGCTGGCTTCCGGGTTGGATGGGCATTGTGTCAAGAAGCAGCGCGGCTAGGTTGGGTTGTGTTTCGGAGGACGCAGGGCTCTCGACCTTCGCCTCTCCAGAGTCCGTATGGGAGTTGCAGCGATGAGACAAGACTGTAAGTACCAATTGGGGAGAAAAAAGGGGTGAAAAAAATATATATATTTAAAAAATGGTGAGCAAAGATTAGTTTTCACAATGTATTCTGAATATTACAGCACTAGATCAGGAGTGCTACTCAAGGAAACTCACATTAAGCTCTGTGTCTATTCACTAATTCACCACCGTGGGGGAAAACTCAGGGGAGTTCTCATAGGCTGACAGCAAAAATAGCCTCCATTTCCAGGTTGATTATGATTATTATTATCATTTGACACTACTTTGGATTATAATTGAAAGGCTCGTTTGAATGTCCTGATTTAATATAATGTTTGTGTTATTGTCGAAAATGTACTACTTTATATTTAAAAACGACTTCAACCAGTAAAATGATCATTGGCTAGTTTTCCATCAGCCTGACATCAGCCTGACAATGAGGTTTTGTCCACTAAGTGTATGCCAAAATGGTCTATAATCTCACCTAACAATAACATAGACCTACTGTAGGACCCATAACTTCACCTAACAACAACATAGACCTAGGACTATAAATCATTTAATATTTTAGGTGAAACAAGGAGACTAAAATGTCTTTGTCATGACAATTCATAACCTGATCACCAGATAATTTTGTGAATAATCCCACTAGGCTACTCTGTAATGTGTTGTCATTCTAAATGTTCTGAATAAAGGAAAATAGCTCTGTGTGTTGTACAATAGCCTATCCATCAAGGAACAGTTCTCTACACATTATGAGCTAAGTATCTCCATTTCCAAATGGACTAACGAGACCCTACTGTAAATCAAGTAGACAATAACGCATTATAAACATCAATTTGTTAGGGATGTTGGATCCAACGTGGAGCACGGCATAACTGTCTTTACCGGTGTAATGAATGAAGAACTACATTTGACTGGCATGCAGAAAATGATTTCCTGGATCAGCTGATGATAGTTGAACATGTGATTGTAACTAAAAGGCTACAGTATTAAGTATTATGTGTAATTATTTACGAACCGCATTAATTACAGTATCCATTTGGGTGTTGTCAATAAAGTTAAGGTGACTCTCGGTAAGAACCATTGGATTTAGTAAACTGAAATAATTTAGGATTTCTGTGCCCATGAAAACTGTTTTCCCAGCGTAACATAAGGAGACACTAAATGTCACGTAGTTAGAGAGCATTTCAGAGATCTGAATACAAAAAAACTGTCCGACAGCAAGATCCAGTATATAAGTTCATCATATTACAAGCCTAACGTTATGACTATAACTACTGTTCCCTGAAGGAGGGAAACTAGGTACAACATACTATTAAATCCTCATGTTATGACTATAACTACTGTTCCCTGAAGGAGGGAAACTAGGTATAACATACTCTTAAATCCACACGTTATGACTATAACTACTGTTCCCTGAAGGAGGGAAACTAGGTACAACATACTATTAAATCCACACGTTATGACTATAACTACTGTTCCCTGAAGGAGGGAAACTAGGTACAACATATTATTAAATCCTCATGTTATGACTATAACTACTGTTCCCTGAAGGAGGGAAACTAGGTACAACATACTATTAAATCCACACGTTATGACTATAACTGCTGTTCCCTGAAGGAGGGAAACTAGGTACAACATACTATTAAATCCACATGTTATGACTATAATTACTGTTCCCTGAAGGAGGGAAACTAGGTACAACATACTTTTAAATCCACATGTTATGACTATAACTACTGTTCCCTGAAGGAGGGAAACTAGGTACAACATACTATTAAATCCACATGTTATGACTATAACTACTGTTCCCTGAAGGAGGGAAACAAGGTACAACATACTATTAAATCCACACCTCGCTGGAAGCCCCGCATTCCACAGGTGATGAGCGTGAGACTCGGATATATTCCTTAAATGATTTAATCCTTAAATTTAATACCTCACTTCACCGACCCAAGAAGCGGCGGAGCCAAACAAGTGTTGTAACTCGTTCATAACTGGCACGCAGATCGGTAGAAATGGTCAGATAAATTGGCACTTCAAACGGAAATGGAAAAAGTTTGCCTATTTTACCGGAAACTTCAGGAGCATAACGTCAGAATTAACGAAGGCCAGCAGCAGGTGGGGAATTGGTTATTTTCTTCTGGTTATATTGACCTCTGGCTTCCTCAAGTCATTTGTGTGTGTTAATTATTTAATCAAAAACTTGAAGCATCAGTTCAGTTCAAGTTCTGCACATTCAGTTGATTTTATTAAACACATGGGGTGTGTCTATATGAACAAATACACGTCATAAAATTTCAACCAATCAATTGGTAGAAAGAATACAGTAGGTCATGCCAGTAGGTTACAGTAGGTTGTATCTCTCTAGGTCATGCCAGTAGGTTACAGTAGGTTGTAACTCTCTAGGTCATGCCAGTAGGTTACAGTAGGTTGTATCTCTCTAGGTCATGCCAGTAGGCTACAGTAGGTTGTAACTCTCTAGGTCATTCCAGTAGGTTACAGTAGGTTGTAACTCTCTAGGTCATGCCAGTAGGTTACAGTAGGTTGTAACTCTCTAGGTCATGCCAGTAGGTTACAGTAGGTTGTAACACTCTAGGTCATGCCAGTAGGTTACAGTAGGTTGTATCTCTCTAGGTCATGCCAGTAGGCTACAGTAGGTTGTATCTCTGTAGGTCATGCCAGTAGGCTACAGTAGGTTGTAACTCTCTAGGTCATGCCAGTAGGTTACAGTAGGTTGTATCTCTCTAGGTCATGCCAGTAGGTTACAGTAGGTTGTATCTCTCTAGGTCATGCCAGTAGGTTACAGTAGGTTGTATCTCTCTAGGTCATGCCAGTAGGCTACAGTAGGTTGTATCTCTCTAGGTCATGCCAGTAGGTTACAGTTGGTTGTATCCAAGTGGAAACAATTATCAAGCCAATGTGGAAAGTGTTGAATTTGGTCAACAACAAAATGAATGGCTTATTTGCTACGTGAGGTTTACTTGATCTAACAGAAGTTTCGTAATGATTAAGTTGTTACGTGGACACGTGACATACCGACAACTTTGATAAAAACACTATAGGAGTTGTCTTCAGATCGCTATGCATATTCATGCTAGTAGCTAAGCATCTCTCTCCATTGAATACAGGCGGTTGACGACAACAACCCTCATAGAATATAAACAATAGATTACAATAATAAGATGTATCCACCAATCCAAAGACAGGATAGGTGGGAGCGAGACAACCCACAGTGCAGCTTTGTGGACAACGACTCCCCTTGTCAGGATGGAGAGACATCTTGTCAGTATATCCATAATCTTTGGTGTAGCCAACCCAACTCTCACATGGCTCTATTGGGGGTCACGGTGTGTAGTAAAACATCACTACATTAAAATCACTACATGCCGTGGCCCCCCAGTCTGCGGTCAGCAGATAGACCCTCCTCAAATATATATGTTAAGTCACTTTTTGGAAACGGAACGGAGAAAACAAGGGGTAGCTTGTCTCTACGCCGTCTGATTCTAGACATATCAGTCATCATCCCAGGGCCCTCCGTTGAAGAGGTATTGACGAGCCAACTCCGAATATCCAAAGTTAAAAACTAATTGAAGGCGGTACTTACTGGTGTTACTCAGATCTCCTGTCTCCTCCTCTTCATCTTCCAATGTGACAGTAATCTCTCCTTCCTTCTTCACTCCAAAAACAGCATCATCCTCTTGTTTAACTGTAACGTCTTTCTCTTCTTCTTTCACTGTAACAGCCTCACCCTCTACTTCTTGTTTTACTGTAACATCCTCTTCTTCCTTCTCCTCTTTCACGACAATGTTCAGCCCCAGAGCTTCTTTCTCCGTCCAGCAGACCTCCTCTTCTTTAACAGGAGGGGAGTAGTTTAGGGAGCTCATGTTCGGGGATGTTAGCTAGCTAGCTAGCTATCATTAGCGACTAGGCTAATGCTAACTTAACCAGCCAGCTACTATAGCTGACTAATAAAAAATAACGTAATATTAAATTAAATAGGTTAACAAGTAGATACGACAGAAGTGTGTCTAAAACACAGTAGCTAATATAGACCGAAAGCGTATAAATAGCTTGATTCTTTCGGCTATGTTGGCTAGCAAGCTACCGAGGTGGTTGACAAGCTGTTTATGAAGAACCGTCCACTAGATTATACGTCACGCTGCAGCGATGTGCGCCTGAAAGACGCACATCGCCGTCTGCTGACTGGAGGGAAACGCAGTTGAGGATCAGATTTTATTTTCAGACAAAGATTATTTTACATGGATTTAATTAAATAATACTATTATATTGAGACATACAAACACAGGGATGTGTTGGTTGATTAGTGAGAATAAAACATGTTTACCACAGCACATTTAAGGCAGTTTAATTAAGTCAAACAACATCTAAATAAGTAGCCATCTACTATCGGTTGATACTGCTCCTACATGGACTAACAATACATCATGTAGATGTATATAATGAACAGACTAGGTCTATACTGCTCCTACATGGTGTAACAATACATCATGTAGATGTATATAATGAACAGACTAGGTCTATACTGCTCCTACATGGTGTAACAATACATCATGTAGATGTATATAATGAACAGACTAGGTCTATACTGCTGCTACATGGTGTAACAATACATCATGTAGATGTATATAATGAACAGACTAGGTCTATACTGCTCCTACATGGTGTAACAATACATCATGTAGATGTATATAATGAACAGACTAGGTCTATACTGGTTCCAAATAATCCATAGTTATATCCAAATAGCTGCGTTTGGTCTTGCGATCAAGACACTATCCGAAGGGTGAAGCGCCGGCGCGTATCGTGAAAAAAAAATTCAAAATATTCCATTACCGTACTTCGAAGCATGTCAAACGCTGTTTATAATAAATTTATATGCGATTTTTCTCGTAAAATAGCGATAATATTCCGACCGGGTCGACGTTGTTTTTGTTCAAAGACTGAAAATGTAAAATGGACTCTTCACGTGCACACGTGCGCCCGTTTCATTGTTCTCAGATCGACCACTATCCAAATGCGCTACTGTTTTTCAGCCAGGGACTGCAGAGTCATCATTCATAAACAGGTTAAACCGCAGCCGTCGACACAGCAGTTCTTAACCTGTTAGGGCTAGGGGGCAGTATTGACACGGCTGGATAAAAAAACATACCCGATTTAATCTGGTTACCACTCCTACCCAGTAACTAGAATATGCATATACTTATTACATATGGATAGAAAACACCCTACATTTTCTAAAACTGTTTGAATGGTGTCTGTGAGTATAACAGAACTCATTTGGCAGGCAAAACCCTGAGACATTTTCTGACAGGAAGTGGATACCTGATGTGTTGTATTACCTTTAAACCTATCCCATTGAAAAACACAGGGGCTGAGGAATATTTTGGCACTTCCTATTGCTTCCACTAGATGTCACCAGCCTTTACAAAGTGTTTTGAGTCTTCTGGAGGGAGATCTGACCGAACAAGAGCCATGGAACGATGATGGCCCATTAGACACCTGGCGCGCGAGTTCATGTTGGGTACCCTCGTTCCAATACGTTATAAAAGAGTATGCATTCGTCCACCTTGAATATTATTCATGTTCTGGTTAAAAAAGGCCCTAATGATTTATGCTATACAACGTTTGACATGTTTGAACGAACGTAAATATATTTTTTCCCCTCATTCATGACGAGAAGTCCGGCTGGCTTAGATCATGTGCTAACAAGACGGAGATTTTTGGACATAAATGATGAGCTTTTTTGAACAAAACTACATTCGTTATGGACCTGTGATACCTGGAAGTGACATCTGATGAAGAGAATCAAAGGTAATGGATTATTTACATAGTATTTTCGATTTTAGATCTCCCCAACATGACGTCTAGTCTGTATCGCAACGCGTATTTTTCTGGGCGCAGTGCTCAGATTATTGCAAAGTGTGATTTCCCAGTAAGGTTATTTTTAAATCTGGCAAGTTGATTGCGTTCAAGAGATGTAAATCTATAATTCTTTAAATGACAATATAATATTTTACCAATGTTTTCTAATTTTAATTATTTAATTTGTGACGCTGACTTGACTGCCGGTTATTGGAGGGAAACGATTTCCTCAACATCAATGCCATAGTAAAACGCTGTTTTTGGATATAAATATGAACTTGATAGAACTAAAAATGCATGCATTGTCTAACATAATGTCCTAGGAGTGTCATCTGATGGAGATTGTAAAAGGTTAGTGCATCATTTTAGCTGGTTTTATGGTTTTGGTGACCCTGTTTTGAATTGACAAAACATTACACACAACTCTTGTAAATGTACTGTCCTAACATACTCTAAATTTATGCTTTCGCCGTAAAACCTTTTTGAAATCGTAAAACGTGGTTAGATTAAGGAGATGTTTATCTTTCAAAGGGTGTAAAATAGTTGTATGTTTGAAAAATTTGAATTTTGACATTTATTTGGATTCAAATTTGCCGCTCTTGAAATGCACCTGCTGTTGATGGAGTGCACCACGGGTGGCACACTAGCGTCCCACCTAGCCCATAGAGGTTAAAAGAGGAAGTAAACATAGACAAATCTATGTTAAAATTGTCAGTCTAGAGCATCAGTGAAAGGGATTTCGAAATGGGAGAAGTTAGGAGCAATTTATATAAGGACGGTATTTGGTATCATGATAAGTTACCAATACTACCTAAGTCAATGTTTAGAGATGCAGCAAGATTGACACATGGGCAGAGCCATGTGTCAACAGGGGGGATAGTAGAGCAGGTTCGGAAACACTTTGTGGCCTATTGGATAACGAACTATTTAAAAAAACATTTTTTATAATAGATAAGTATATTAAATGGGAAGAAGCGGTCCCAACTTACTGGGTGGACACGATTAGGGTAGTTGGTTTACTAGGATCTATCTCTTTAAATAATGGATTACATTTTAGCTGATCAGGTAAACCATATAGAATGCCAGAGTTAGGGAGGCCAGAACAGGTAGACATAGAAGTTGAAGATATACTAACAGAACACATGGTTAACCAAACCCGTATGTCCGAGACTTTGTGTCCAACAGATGAATTACAGAAGACGATTCACTCAATCCAACCAGGAGACTGGGTGTGGATCCAGTCCCTGAGGAGAAAAGAACTGGAAGCAGCCACGGTGGGAGAGCCCATACCAAGTGTTCCTGGTAATAGCCTTCGCGGTGAGAATAGCTGAAAGAGCTACCTGGGTTCATATCACACATTGCGGGAGGGTAAGACACACTGACACTGTCGAACAATCACAGAGTTAGGAGAAGAACCGAATACCTATAAGGTTCGGGGGTTACCTCTCTAACGAAGATTCCCTAACCCGCCCGATACTCACTGTGTGCGTTCATAGAAGTGAAAGCGTGGATTGGCCTCTAGCCAGTGATATATTCTCCAGGAGGGGGTGGGGCTTTACAGGGGTACTGGTCAGTCTGAGCTGTCTGATTGTGGGAGCCATATTCCTAATACACCAGGAACTACTCGACAAGTCAGAAAGTGGTAACTTGACCCATAGTCTAGAAGATGAGGAGTTTTTATGGCCTAGGTACAAAAGGTCACTCGATCTGGATAAAAAGGAAGTGAGAGTAAAGTTAGGGAAGGATGTCTCAATAGAGTTCTATGCAGACCAAATGGGGTCCCTAACCTCATGGCAGTCTAGGACTCGGACTTCATGGGGAAGATATCTGTGTAGATCCCGGTGTAACTCATGGAATCAGGTCATAGCTCACACAGAGAGAGAAGGCTATGTCAATCCACACACCCAATATAGAAACAGATGGAGTATAGTGAAGGCCAGGGTTTTTGACTGCAATCCAGAGCAAGGGAAGTATTGCTTGAAGATAGGAATGACCATTAAAAGCATAAAGAAAGAGGATTTAGGGTTATGGTATGTTGGCCTTGACTAGACCATTGTCGACACTGCGGTACCATTCCAAGTAGTAGAGGTTAGGACAGGAGATAGTTCTACCGCCAGCCAGAATACCAGTAGTACCCCTGATAAAACGGACATTACCGTGTAGTCATCCAGAGCCAAGGACCGGTGAGGATAGTTCAGACGAAAGATCTTAAGGAAGTGATTGAGGTGGAGACTTGGTTTGGGGATTCCAACCTATGGCTGGAATGGATTCAGTATACAGCTAGATCAGTAGCTAAAGAAGAAGGTTATGCCTACACAACAGCCAAACTTCAGTTGACAACCATCCCCTTTCTACTCGATGGAATTAATTTACCAAAGGGAATGGCCTGTATGGTAAAGCTGTTCATGAAGGCAAGGAAGCCAGACAGTTGCACTGATCTGCATTATCTGTATCCTATGTGCCTGTTAGATCCAGACTTCCCCTTTCACAGTCGCAGGAGGAGACTATTATTGTGTGGCTCGACACAACACACACGGATGGAACGTAGGGGAAGTAAGAACATGCAATAGGACAGAGAATGTTACAACTGACGAGACAATGAGGGACCTGACTGGGTGGTTGAGTTCCGAGGACTTTGGTAAGATAAAAAGGCCGAGAGCGGATGTCTGGTGGTTGTGTGGAGGTATAAAGCTGTGGCAAACGTGCCTGCAAATTGGACTGGTATTTGTGCATTGGTACAGTTAGGCATGCCCTTCACCCTTATACAACACAAAGACCCAGTGCCAGGTGAAAGAGAGGGGAGGAGTGCTCCGTCAGGGTCCTTTGACGATAGAATTTACATTGATAGCATTGGGGTTCCAAGGGGGGTGCCTGATGAGTTTAAAGCAAGGAATCAGATATGGGCTGGATTGGAATCAAGTCTTTTTTGGTGGTTGACTCTCAATAAAAATGTGGATTGGATAAATTACATTTATTATAACCAACAGCGTTTCATCAACTATACCAGAGAGGCAATTCAAGGGTTAGCAGAACAGACAGCTGCGACCACTTTGATGGTATGGCAGAATAAAATAGCTTTGGATATGCTTCTGGCTGAAAAGGGTGGTGTGTGTGTGATGTTCGGATCTGAATGCTGTACTTTCATCCCTGAGAACACAGCTCCAGATGGATCAGTGACCAAGGCCCTGGCCGGTCTAAACAATTTAGCTCAGGAGTTAGCAGAAAATTCCAGGGTGGACACGGCACTCACGGGATGGTTTGATAGTACGTTCGGAAAATGGAAAAAGGTTGTAATCACTGTGTTGTGGGCTGCTTTCACCTGTATGACTGTGTTGATATTATGTGGTTGTTGTTTGGTCCCTTGTGTGAGAGGTCTCATTTCCAGGGCTCTGGAGAGATCGATGACGGAGCAGATGGTGAGATACGGACCGATTCCAAGTTCAGACCAGTGGGATGACAAATACCTACCGCCGAGCCTGGTGGAGGATTCATTCAATTACGAGGAGCCCATGTTAGACGAGACCATCTTTAATGTTTAGGAAGACTGTTTCTCTAAATGAAGGTCATAGCAAAAATCCTAATCCGAAGAGTTATGACTGGACATAGGCTTAGAACAGTCATTGATAAGTATGTAATGAAAATACATGTATTCGTTTTCTTTGATCTAGTTTGATTTTGTGTGACATTTCTGAATCCAATAAAAATAGATGTGTTATAGTGTATGTGAAATATTTAGCCAATAGGGTTGATTGTAATGGAAATAATATGATTAACCTGTTAGGGCTAGGGGGCAGCATTGACACGGCTGGATAAAAAACATACCCGATTTAATCTGGTTACCACTCCTACTCAGTAACTAGAATATGCATATACTTATTACATATGGATAGAAAACACCCTAAATTTTCTAAAACTGTTTGAATGGTGTCTGTGAGTATAACAGAACTCAAATGGCAGGTCAAAACCTGAGAGATTCCTTTACAGGAAGTGGCCTGTCTGACCATTTGTTGAACTTGTTTTCCATCTCTATCATTTACTAAGGATCTCTGCTCTAACGTGACACTTCCCACGTCTTCCATAGGCTCTCAGAGCCCGGGAAAAAACAGAATGTCGTCATTCCAGCCCCAGGCTGAAACACATTATCGCCTTTCTCAAGTGGCCCATCAAGAGACACTAGCTTATGCGCGTGACCCCGACCGCCCCCGCCTTTGGGATTTTTTCCTCTGTTTGCCGAAAAGGAGATTCCCTGTCGGAATATTATCGCTTTTCTACGAGAAAAATGACGTAAAAATTGATTTTAAACAGCGGTTGACATGCTTCGACGTACGGTAATGGAATACTTTGAATTTTATTGTCAGGAATTGCGCCAAGCGCGCGACACTTCTTTACTATTTCGGATAGTGTCTGGAACGCACGAACAAAACGCCGCTATTCGGATATAACGATGGATTATTTTGGACCAAACCAACATTTGTTATTGAAGTAGCTGTCCTGGGTGTGTATTCTGACGAAGACAACAAAAGGTAATGACATTTTTATAATAGTAAATATGATTATGGTGAGTGCTAAACTTGCCGGGTGTCTAAATAGCGAGCCCGTGATGCCTGGGCTATGTACTTAGAATATTGCAAAATGTGCTTTCACCAAAAAGCTATTTTAAAATCGGACATATCGAGTGCATAGAGGAGGTCTGTATCTATAATTCTTAAAATAATTGTTATGCTTTTTGTGAACGTTTATCGTGAGTAATTTAGTAAAATGTTAGCGAATTCCCCGGAAGTTTGCGGGGGGTATGCTAGTTCTGAACGTCACATGCTAATGTAAAAAGCTGGTTTTTGATATAAATATGAACTTGATTGAACAAAACATGCATGTATTGTATAACATAATGTCCTAGGGTTGTCATCTGATGAAGATCATCAAAGGTGAGTGCTGCATTTAGCTGTCTTCTGGGTTTTGGTGACATTATATGCTGGCTTGAAAAATGGGTGTCTGATTATTTCTGGCTTGGTACTCTGCTGACATAATCTAATGTTTTGCTTTCGTTGTAAAGCCTTTTTGAAATCGGACAGTGTTGTTAGATTAACGAGAGTCTTATCTTTAAATGGCTGTAAAATAGTCATATGTTTGAGAAATTGAAGTAATAGGATTTTTAAGGTTTTGAAAATCGCGCCACAGGCTGGCAGTGGCTGTTACGTAGGTGGGACGAATTCGTCCCGCCGGTCCCATAGAGGTTAAAGGTTTGACTAAATGATTTCACCCTAAAAAAGGTATAACCGAGTGATTATAAGATGAATGTACTAATGTGTGTGTGTCAGAAAAGTTGACCTCTTGGGGCTACCCTAGGTTAGGGAGCGCCACAGCTCATTTTGAAAAAAATTCGTTCCCATTTTCAACGGCCTACTAATCAAACTCAGAAGCTAGGACATGCATATACTTATTATATATGGATAGAACACACCCTAAAGTTTCTAAAACTGTTTGAATGGTGTCTGTGAGTATAACAGAACTCATATGGCAGTCAAAACCCCGAGACCGATTGAAACAGGAAGTGTAATTCTGAATTGTGGACTCGACTTCATCACTTTGCCTATTAATCAAACCGTGAGCAATGGTTCACTGAGCACTTCCTATTGCTTCCACTAGATGTCCCCAGTCTTTTCACAGTGGTTTGAGCCTTATACAGTCGAAACTCAGTGAATGATACGCGTTGGAAATTGGTCACAGGGGATGGGCCATCACCATTATGACGTCGGCGGCCCTGTCTACCCCCACCTTTGGAAGTGTTTCAAAACACTCTGCAATCGTCCCCGTCAAATCTTATTGGCTCTCTTGGTGTTACAGGCCCTGAAGATTAATGTTTTACAACGTTTGACATGTTTGAACGAACCTAGAGGAGGGGAAAAGTACATTTTCCTAAACTTCTGTCCCGCGCACGTCGGAAGATTTGGAGATAGCCCTAGGACACGCTACCAACAGCAGGCTAATGGAACATGAATTATGGACTTTTTCGACCGAAAATACATCTGTTGTGGACCTGGGATTCTGAGTGCTTTCTGATGAAGACAACTAAAGGTAGGCGATTATTGACAATATTATACAAGATGAGATGTGACATGCGATTGTTCCAAGATGGCGCGGCGCTAGTATTCCAGGCTCATTTTCTGAGTATCGCATCTCCTTTTATCGCAAAGTGTGATTACCCAGTAAAGTTAATTTAAAATCTGGTATGACAGGTGTTCTCAAGAGATATTCATCTATAAATGTTAGATTGACAATATAAATTAAAAAAATTGTTTTCGAATAGTAATAAATGGAATTATGCACTGTTTCCCGGGACGCATTTGAGGGGAAAATAGTTAGTCAACTCAGACGCCGATGTAAAATACTGTTTTTATATATAAATATGACCTTTATTGAACAAAAGAATGCATGCTGTGTGTAACATGATGTCCTAGGTGTGTCATCTGATGAAGTTTGTAAAAGGTTAGTGCTGCATTTAGCTGTCTTCTGGGTTTATGTGACATTATATGCTAGCTTGAAAAATGGGTGTCTGATTATTTCTGGCTTGGTACTCTGCTGACATTATCTAATGTTTTGCTTTCGCTGTAAAGCCTTTTTGAAATCGGACAACGTGGTTAGATTAAGGAGATGTTTATCTTTCAAAGAGTGTATGTTTGAAAAATTTGAATTTTGACATTTATTTGGTTTCAAATTTGCCGCTCTTGAAATGCACCTGCTGTTGATAGGGTGCACCACGGGTGGCACGCTAGCGTCCCACATAGCCCCAAGAGGTTAATGATTTAGCAATGTAAGTAACCAGACAGCAGACAACTTGTGACCACTGTGAAACTGATAACAGGAAAAAGGTCTCCCCACCCAGGGAGGGGAGAAACCTTTAGGCTTGCAGTAGATTATGTAACATGGGGCAGGATATGATAAGCAATGTATGAGATGGAGAAGACTTGTAAATAAGCATTGACAGTGTTAACCTCTTGGGGCTAGGTGGGACGCTAGCGTGCCACCTGTGGTGCACTCCATCAACAGCAGGTGCATTTCAAGAGCGGCAAATTTGAATCCAAATAAATGTCAAAATTCAAATTTTTCAAAAATACAACTATGTTACACCATTTGAAAGATAAACATCTCCTTAATCTAACCACGTTTTACGATTTCAAAAAGGTTTTACGGCGAAAGCATAAATTTAGAGTATGTTAGGACAGTACATTTACAAGAGTTGTGTGTAATGTTTTGTCAAGTCAAAGACAGGGTCACCAAAACCATAAAACCAGCTAAAATGATACACTAACCTTTTACAATCTCCATCAGATGACACTCCTAGGACATTATGTTAGACAATGCATGCATTTTTAGTTCTATCAAGTTCATATTTATATACAAAAACAGCGTTTTACTATGGCATTGATGTTGAGGAAATCGTTTCCCTCCAATAACCGGCAGTCAAGTCAGCGTCAGAAATTAAATAATTAAAATTAGAAAACATTGTTAAAATATTATATTGTCATTTAAAGAATTATAGATTTACATCTTTTGAACGCAATCAACTTGCCAGATTTAAAAATAACCTTACTGGGAAATCACACTTTGCAATAATCTGAGCACTGTGCCCAGAAAAATACGCGTTGCGATACAGACTAGACGTCATGTTGGGGAGATCTAAAATCGAAAATACTATGTAAATAATCCATTACCTTTGATTCTCTTCATCAGATGTCACTTCCAGGTATCACAGGTCCATAACGAATGTAGTTTTGTTCAAAAAAGCTCATCATTTATGTCCAAAAATCTCCGTCTCGTTAGCACATGATGTAAGCCAGCCGGACTTCTCGTCATGAACGAGGGGAAAAAATATATTTCCGTTCGTTCAAACATGTCAAACGTTGTATAGCATAAATCATTAGGGCCTTTTTTAACCAGAACATGAATAATATTCAAGGTGGACGAATGCATAGCCTTTTATAACGTATTGGAACGAGGGTACCCAACATGAAGTAGCGCGCCAGGTGTCTAATGGGACATCACCGTTCCATGGCTCTTGTTCGGTCAGATCTCCCTCCAGAAGACTCAAAACACTTTGTAAAGGCTGGTGACATCTAGTGGAAGCAATAGGAAGTGCCAAAATATTCCTAAACCCCTGTGTCTTTCAATGGGATAGCTTTAAAGTCAATACAACACATCAGGTATCCACTTCCTGTCAGAAAATGTCTCAGGGTTTTGCCTGCCAAATGAGTTCTGTTATACTCACAGACACCATTCAAACAGTTTTGGAAACTTTAGAGTGTTTTCTATCCATATATAATAAGTATATGCATATTCTAGTTACTGGGTAGGATTAGTAACCAGATTAAATCGGGTACATTTTTTTTATCCAGACGTGCAAATGCTGCCCCCTAGACCCAACAGGTTAAAGAAGAGGAGGGGCATTTGTAAGGGGTATGACATATGGTATGACCAAATGTCAGGTATAAAAGGCTGTGTACATTGTATGATATTCAGAGCTCTCGTAAATAAACATTCTGACCAATTGTAGGCTGGCTCTCTGTCTGCTTCATTCAACCAGAATCTTACACCCTCTGGGGGGCAGACTGAGTAGTTTAATTGAAGTTCGGTTTATGAACATTGGGAACAGAAGTCCCATGACAGAAGGTAGAAACTAGGGCCTGTAGGACCTGCCTTGTTGATAGTGTTGTTAAAAATGTAGAGCAGGGCTTTATTATGGAAAGACTTCTCCACATCTTAGCTACTGTCGTATCAATATGTTTTGACCATGGCAGTTTACAATCCAGGGTTACTCCAAGCAGTTTAGTCACCTCAACTTGCTCAATTTCCACATTATTCATTACGAGATGAACAGGTGAGCAGTACGCATCTATGAAATGAGAGCATTAACAGTGTGAGGACCGTTAAAACGTCTTAGGGCTAGGGGGCAGTTTTCGGAAGTTCAGAGAGTCTGGCGAGCCCAAAGTAAAATGCCTGTTACTCAGGCCCAGAAGCTATTCATATAATTGGTAGATTTGGAAAGAAAACACTCTGACGTTTCCAAAATTGTTAAAATAATGTCTGTGAGTATAACAGAACAGATATGGCAGGCGAAAACCCAAAGAAAATCCGACCAAAAAATAAATAAATAAAATAACAGGCTCATATTTGTAAAGCTATTGAAAACTCCTATGTCTGTCACCCAGATTGCAATTCATAATAGCTTCCACTAGATGTCAGCAGTATTTATTCAAGGTTTTGAGGCTTCTATTTTGAAAAATAAATAAATATTTACACTTTCAGTGAGCTGACTGCTTGGGTCACTTCAGTGTTTTTGCGCGCGATGGAGAGGGTGCGCACTTGCGAATTTGTCATTCCTATTGAACACAGTACTTTCCGTATGAAATATTATAGTTTATTTACATTTTAGACAACCTGAGGATGATATAGACACGTTATTTGACTTGTTTGGACGAAATTTACTGGTAGCTTTTAGAACTTCTTTGTCTGCATGTTGAAGGAGTGGATTTCTGAAGTCATGGCGCCTGCTAAACAGACTATTTTGGCATATAAAGAAGGACTTTATCGAACAAAACGACCATTCATTCTGTAGCTGGGACCCTTGGAATTGCAAACAGAGGAAGATCTTCAAAGGTAAGTGATTTATTTTATCGCTATTTGGGATTCTGTGACGCCTGTGCTTGTTTGGAAAATATGTTGTTGTGGGGTGCTGTCCTCAGATAATCGAAACCTATGCTTTCACCGTAAAGCCTTTTTGATATCTGACAACGCAGTTCGATTGCCAAGATTCTAAGCTTTTAAATGATGTATGACACTTGTATTTTCATGAATGTTTAATATATTTCTATTTTGAATTTGGAGCTCTGCAATTTCACCGGATGTTGTCGTAGATGTTTTTCTAGCGGTCCGCGAGCACTAAGAGTTATTAAAACCATGTGCCCTGATTTAGTTAAAACTGGTTCCATCAGAGCCCTTACAAAACCTTTTACAACTGATTCATCACTGTCATACCTTATAGGGTCCAGAGTTTTCCTGGTTAGGTCAACAGATAAGGACAAACTCTGGGCCCCAGTGCAAAAAAATCCCCCCCCCCACTCTGGGACCTATGGTTGCCACCAGTCTGCTTGCCGTTCTCAGTTATTGTCAGGTTCTGTATGTGGATGATTAGGGCTTTATTCAGAAAAAGTTTCTTGGGCTACTTTGATTTGTCAAGTGGGCGAGATGTGAATTCCGTGTTTATCTTCATGGACAAACTTGTTGTTCAAACCTACGATGGCTCAGCTTCAAGGGAACGTATCTGCTGTCTGTATTTCCAGCTGAGTCCCCTCCTGTTCCATGGTTTAACAAGCGATGACCACTCCACTACCATTGTCAACTACCTCCTCACATGAACTGGAAGCCACGTCTCATGTGGCCCCCTCATCCACTGGCACATTGAATGTTTCCTCTCTAAGCACAGTGAGGGAACCCCTGTCAATTTTTCTCTCATTACTTTATGTAGAGTCAATCACAATCACAATCACATTATTACACATCTATTTGACTCCTTGCTTGGAGTAACTCATTCTTAGCTCTTTTGTCTCACTGTGTAGTGTTTTTGTGTTATTGTCTTCCCAGTCAAATCCTGTCCTGCACTGGTCAAGTCTCTGAACACCTCAACTCATGCCTCATACCCTCATTCAATCACTGCTGTGATCCCTTCCCAAAATGGTGTAAGTAGCCCTCTCATTCCTATTCCCCATAATATTGTACTGTAAGTGTCTTTATTAAATGCTTTAGGTTAAAATAATTACTCTTTGACGATTTTAGAAACACATTTTGACGTCTCTGTGGGTCTCCCATCCTCCTCAACAACAGAAATGTCTAATAACGTCTAATACAATTCATCATTAATAATTTTGCAAGTTTTCTTTGTTCTGAAGCCTGATTCTACTCACTGTGGTAGTGTGGAAGTGTTGAGCTGTATTATTTGGCCTGTGGTCCTGTTGTCCCCAGTCCCAGTGGTGAAGATAATGTCTTAATTGAGCTTCTTGTCTGTGACTGAGATACGTAATCTGCACATTTACTAAAACGTCAGCTCTCATCTCTCCCAATGTTCTCAATGTCAAACCATGAAGGCCGGGTAGTTTTTTTTCATGATTGCAACTCAGGTCATTTTAGTCGGCTGGCCATCGCTACATATTCGTCGTCAGACCCACTGGCTCCAGGTCATTTATAAGTCTATGCTAGGTAAAGCTCCGCCTTAGCTCAGCTCACTGGTCACGATAACAACACCCACCCGTAGCACGCGCTCCAGCAGGTACATCTCACTGTTCATTCCCCAAAGCCAACACCTCCTTTGGCCGCCTTTCCTTCCAGTTCTCTGCTGCCAGTGACTGGAACGAATTGCAAAAATCGCTGAAGGCGGAGACTTATTGCTCCCTCACTAACTTTAAACATCAGCTATCTGAGCAGCTAACCGATCGCTGCAGCTGTACATAGTCCATCTGTAAATAGCCCACCCAATCTACCTACCTCATCCCCATATTGTTTTTATTTACTTTGCTGCTCTTTTGCACACCAGTATCTCTACTTACACATCATCATCTGCTCATCTATCACTCCAGTGTTAATCAGCTAAATTGTCATTACTTTGCTACTACGGCCTATTTATTGCCATACCTCCTCACGCCATTTGCACACACTGTATATAGACTTTCTTTTTTCTGTTGTGTTGACTGTACGCTTGTTTATTCCATGTAACTCTGTGTTGTTGTTTCTGTCACACTGCTTTTCTTTATTCTTGGCCAGGTCGCAGTTGTAAATGAGAACTTATTCTAAACTGGCCTACCTGGTTAAATAAAGGTCAAATAATAAAAATAAAAAGATCCTATATCATAATGAATCAGATTACATGGAGAGATGGGACTGATCCTAGATCATAATGAATCAGATTACATGGAGAGGGGGGGACCTGATCCTAGATCATAATGAATCAGATTACATGGAGAGGGGGGACCTGATCCTATATCATAATGAATCAGATTACATGGAGAGGGGGGGACCTGATCCTAGATCATAATGAATCAGATTACATGGAGAGGGGCGACCTGATTTTAGATTATAATGAATCAGATTACATGGAGAGGTGGGACCTGATCCTAGATCATAATGAATCAGATTACGTGGAGAGGGGCGACCTGACCTTAGATTATAATGAATCAGATTACATGGAGAGGTGGGACCTGATCCTAGATCATAATGAATCAGATTACATGGAGAGGGGGGACCTGATCCTAGATCATAATGAATCAGATTACATGGAGAGGGGGGACCTGATCCTATATCATAATGAATCAGATTACATGGAGAGCCGGATATATATAATATACCCTACTATTTTTTTATATTTAATATGCCATAAACTATTGTTTTTTTTAACAGTTTCATTAGTTCATTGTAATTAACTTAATCATTATGACACACCCCTCTCTATTGTCATTGTTTGCACTAATTGCACTGTTTTTCTACATAACCTGGTTCAAGTATTGATGACATCACCCTGAAGAAGGCACAGTGATGCTGAAACGTTGGTAAATACCCAATAAATGACTGGGAGTTTATATATGGAGTGTGGGATTCTCTTTATTTTGATAGTTTATAACTCTTATGTAGTTGCCATCTTTTTGTGTTTTTCAGGCAGCCTGGGAAAGAACTGAAAAAACTCACTAAAGAGTCAAGACAGAGACACCAGAAAGACCCAAGAAGACTTGGACACAGCATCAGAGGACAGAGGGATGTTCAGAACTCACTCAGTCTGGTCAGTTGGTGAGGGTAGACTTGGAGGCTGCTTACCTGACATGGAGGAAGTCCCCCCTCCTCTCCCCTACCTTCCCTATACCCCCCTCCTCTCCCCTACCTTCCCTATACCCCCTCCTCTCCCCTACCTTCCCTATACCCCCTCCTCTCCCCTACCTTCCCTATACCCCCCCTCATTATGTTGGACCATCATGTTTATTTGTTTGAATCTTTTCTTTGTTAGTGATCAGGTTAGAAGAGAATGACTCCTCAACCCAAGAGGTCCTGGAGCAGCTGTGATCAGGTTAGAAGAGAATGACTCCTCAACCCAAGAGGTCCTGGAGCAGCAGTGATCAGGTTAGAAGAGAATGACTCCTCAACCCAAGAGGCCCTGGAGCAGCTGTGAGAGAGCAGCAGTGTGGAAGCATTTGGGGAAATTTAAAGAAGGTTTCCTGGAAAAGAGGATTGACTGTTATGTAAAGGGTCAGAGCCACTGAGTGGACAAAATATTAAGGATACCTTCCTAATATTGAGTTACGCCTGGTCAGTTTGTCATGGAAAGAAAGGTGTCCTTAATGTTTTGTGTAAATTACATAATAATTATACATTTATGGATTTTTTTATGTAGCCTATTGTTTTCTCTTTATTCAACCTGCCATCTACCCACCTGGGGACTGAGGGTTATGAGAGAACCCCCACATCACTAGCTTCTCTTTATTCAACCTGCCATCTACCCACCTGGGGACTGAGGGTTATGAGAGAACCCCCACATCACTAGCTTCTCTTTATTCAACCTGCCATCTACCCACCTGGGGACTGAGGGTTATGAGAGAACCCCCACATCACTAGCTTCTCTTTATACAACCTGCCATCTACCCACCTGGGGACTGAGGGTTATGGGAGAACCCCCACATCACTAGCTTCTCTTTATTCAACCTGCCATCTACCCACCTGGGGACTGAGGGTTATGAGAGAACCCCCACATCACTAGCTTCTCTTTATTCAACCTGCCATCTACCCACCTGGGGACTGAGGGTTATGAGAGAACCCCCACATCACTAGCTTCTCTTTATTCAACCTGCCATCTACCCACCTGGGGACTGAGGGTTATGAGAGAACCCCCACATCACTAGCTTCTCTTTATTCAACCTGCCATCTACCCACCTGGGGACTGAGGGTTATGAGAGAACCCCCACATCACTAGCTTCTCTTTATTCAACCTGCCATCTACCCACCTGGGGACTGAGGGTTATGAGAGAACCCCCACATCACTAGCTTCTCTTTATTCAACCTGCCATCTACCCACCTGGGGACTGAGGGTTATGAGAGAACCCCCACATCACTAGCTTCTCTTTATTCAACCTGCCATCTACCCACCTGGGGACTGAGGGTTATGAGAGAACCCCCACATCACTAGCTTGCATGTTCTGCAGCCTTGTAAAGATAAGGAGGGGACGACTGGGAGGCAGGTTGGCATTTATTGTCATGAATCTTGCCCTGGAGGCAGGTTGGTATTTATGGTCATGAATCTTGCCCTGGAGGCAGGTTGGCATTTATTGTCATGAATCTTGTTCTGGAGGCAGGTTGGCATTTATTGTCATGAATCTTGTCCTGGAGGCAGGTTGGCATTTATTGTCATGAATCTTGCCCTGGAGGCAGGTTGGCATTTATTGTCATGAATCTTGCCCTGGAGGCAGGTTGGCATTTATTGTCATGAATCTTGTTCTGGAGGCAGGTTGGCATTTATTGTCATGAATCTTGTCCTGGAGGCAGGTTGGCATTTATTGTCATGAATCTTGTTCTGGAGGCAGGTTGGCATTTATTGTCATGAATCTTGCCCTGGAGGCAGTTCAGCAAAATATTCACTAGCTTGCACAGGCACAAAGTAATATAATCCGATTTTAATCCTAACCTCAACCACACTGCTAATCCTTCCCTTAAATTAAGACCATAAAACAACATTTTCCACAGCCAATTCTGACTTTGCAGCTGACATATCTAGAGGAAATCGCACAGTTCTGCCTCCAGGTCAAGATTCATGACAAACGTCAACATGAGACAGGGAGAAGCAATGTAAAAATCAATAACAAAACTGTTTCCACTATTAACATGCTTTTTCTTGTTTCAAGTATGTTTTATTATGATAAGTACAATATAATCATATATACTTGTACAACTATGGAGCGTATGTCCACATATAATTGTACAATTTGTTTTTCCAACATAAAAGACAAGAAATGATCACATTGGTATTTTAACAGTGTTATTGTAAGAGTTTAAATGTTTAAACAGAGGATACATCTAAAACAGGATAAAACAAGTGCAGTATGTTCTGAGAATGTTACTGTTTGTCCAGTGTGTGTGTGTGTGTGTTTGTCCAGTGTGTGTGTGTGTGTGTTTGTCCAGTGTGTGTGTGTGTGTGTGTGTTTGTCCAGTGTGTGTGTGTGTGTGTGTTTGTCCAGTGTGTGTGTGTGTGTGTGTGTGTCCAGTGTGTGTGTGTGTGTGTGTGTGTGTGTGTGTGTCCAGTGTGTGTGTGTGTGTCCAGTGTGTGTGTGTGTGTCCAGTGTGTGTGTGTGTGTGTCCAGTGTGTGTGTGTGTGTGTCCAGTGTGTGTGTGTGTGTGTCCAGTGTGTGTGTGTGTGTGTCCAGTGTGTGTGTGTGTCCAGTGTGTGTGTGTGAGTCCAGTGTGTGTGTGTGTGTGTTTGTCTAGTGTGTGTGTCCAGTGTGTGTGTGTCTGTGTGTATCCAGTGTTTGTGTGTGTGTGTGTCCAGTGTGTGTGTTTGTCCACTTTGTTTGTCCAGTGTGTGTGTGTGTGTGTGTCCAGTGTGTGTGTGTGTGTGTGTGTGTGTGTATTTTTGTTTGACCAGTGTGTGTGTGTGTGTGTGTGTGTGTGTGTGTGTGTGTGTCCAGTGTGTGTGTGTGTGTGTGTGTGTGTGTGTGTGTGTCCAGTGTGTGTGTGTGTATGTGTGTGAGTCTGTGTGTGTTTTCGTTTGTCCAGTGTGCGTGTGTCCAGAATGTGTTTGTGTGTGTTTGTTCAGTGTGTGTGTTGAGTGTGTGTGTCCATTTTGTGTCCAGTTTGTGTGTGTTCAGTGTGTGTTCAGTGTGTGTTCAGTGTGTGTGTGTGTGTGTGTGTGTGTGTGTGTCCAGTGTGTGTGTGTGTGTGTCCAGTGTGTGTGTGTGTGTGCCCAGTTTGTGTGTCCAGTGTGTGTGTTTGTGTGTGTTTGTGTGTGTGTGTTTGTGTGTGTCCAGTGTGTGTGTGTTTGTGTGTGTGTGTGTGTTTTTGTGTGTGTGTGTGTGTGTGTGTGTGTGTGTGTGTGTGTGTGTGTGTTTGTCCAGTGTGTGTGTGTGTGTGTGTGTGTGTGTGTGTGTGTGTGTGTGTTTGTCCAGTGTGTGTGTGTGTGTGTTTGTCCAGTGTGTGTGTGTGTGTGTGTGTGTGTGTGTGTGTGTGTCCAGTGTGTGTGTGTGTGTGTGTCCAGTGTGTGTGAGTCCAGTGTGTGTGAGTCCAGTGTGTGTGTGTGTGTGTTTGTCCAGTGTGTGTGTGTGTTTGTCCAGTGTGTGTGTGTGTTTGTCCAGTGTGTGTGTGTGTGTGTTTGTCCAGTGTGTGTGTGTGTGTGTGTGTGTTTGTCCAGTGTTTGTGTGTGTGTGTCCAGTGTGTGTGTGTGTGTGTCCAGTGTGTGTGTGTGTGTGTGTCCAGTGTGTGTGTGTGTGTGTGTCCAGTGTGTGTGTGTGTGTGTGTCCAGTGTGTGTGAGTCCAGTGTGTGTGAGTCCAGTGTGTGTGTGTGTGTGAGTCCAGTGTGTGTGTGTTTGTCCAGTGTGTGTGTGTGTTTGTCCAGTGTGTGTGTGTGTGTGTGTGTGTGTGTGTGTGTGTTTGTCCAGTGTGTTTGTGTGTGTGTTTGTCCAGTGTGTGTGTGTGTGTGTTTGTCCAGTGTGTGTGTGTGTGTGTTTGTCCAGTGTGTGTGTGTGTGTTTGTCCAGTGTGTGTGTGTGTGTGTGTTTGTCCAGTGTGTGTGTGTGTGTGTGTGTGTCCAGTGTGTGTGTGTGTGTGTGTGTGTCCAGTGTGTGTGTGTGTGTGTCCAGTGTGTGTGTGTGTGTCCAGTGTGTGTGTGTGTGTCCAGTGTGTGTGTGTGTGTCCAGTGTGTGTGTGTGTGTGTCCAGTGTGTGTGTGTGTGTGTCCAGTGTGTGTGTGTGTCCAGTGTGTGTGTGTGAGTCCAGTGTGTGTGTGTGTGTGTGTTTGTCTAGTGTGTGTGTCCAGTGTGTGTGTGTCTGTGTGTATCCAGTGTTTGTGTGTGTGTGTGTCCAGTGTGTGTGTTTGTCCACTTTGTTTGTCCAGTGTGTGTGTGTGTGTGTGTGTGTCCAGTGTGTGTGTGTGTGTGTGTGTGTGTATTTTTGTTTGACCAGTGTGTGTGTGTGTGTGTGTGTGTGTGTGTGTGTGTGTGTGTGTCCAGTGTGTGTGTGTGTGTGTGTGTGTGTCCAGTGTGTGTGTGTGTATGTGTGTGAGTGTGTGTGTGTTTTCGTTTGTCCAGTGTGCGTGTGTCCAGAATGTGTTTGTGTGTGTTTGTTCAGTGTGTGTGTTGAGTGTGTGTGTCCATTTTGTGTCCAGTTTGTGTGTGTTCAGTGTGTGTTCAGTGTGTGTTCAGTGTGTGTGTGTGTGTGTGTGTGTGTGTGTCCAGTGTGTGTGTGTGTGTGTCCAGTGTGTGTGTGCCCAGTTTGTGTGTCCAGTGTGTGTGTGTGTGTTTGTGTGTGTTTGTGTGTGTGTGTTTGTGTGTGTGTCCAGTGTGTGTGTGTGTGTGTGTGTGTGTGTTTGTCCAGTGTGTGTGTGTGTGTGTGTGTGTGTGTGTGTGTGTGTGTGTGTGTGTGTGTGTGTGTGTGTGTGTGTGTGTGTGTGTGTGTGTGTGTGTCCAGTTATTATTTCAGGGACACTGAAGAGCCAACAGAATAAACCCAAAACCCTGGATAGAGGGGCTCAGTGAATGTGGAGGTGAATGTGATCAGGTGGGTCAGTGTGTCAGAGGAGGCTCTATAGAAGGACAGAGTGCCGGCTGACCAGTCCAGATACACTCCTACTCTGTGGGAGCTGGAGGAGGGGACATCTATGGTAGTGGAGTTATTATTGTGACAGGCAGAGTAACTGTTGTCATAGCAGAACAGACTCCAGGACTTGTCATTGGATCCAAGACAACAGTACTTAACCACTCCTCTCCTGTTGATTCCTTTATATGTCACTCCTATAACAGCCCCCCCACTCCACTCAACCTCCCCTCTCCCACTCCACTCTACCTCCCAGTAACAGCGCCCAGTCAAACCCTCTCCACACAGCACCTGTCTCCAGTCCTCAAATCTCTCTGGGTGATCAGGATACGGCTGCTTCTCTCTCCTACATGTCACCTTTCTGTTCTCCTCAGACAGAGAGAGGTGTCTGTTTACTGTGTTTAGGTCCAGTGTGAGATCACAGACATCTGATGGATGAAACCAGATACAATATTAGAAATCATCATCATTCACATTAGAATGTTAACTCACTTTTCACTAATTCATTTAATGTAGATGTTTCTAGGTATCAAAAGGAGCAGTTAAGGTAACTTGAGACTTGTTGAATGATCACATGTTATACTGTTCCGGAACTCCAATTTGAGCAGCAGCAGCTGAAAAATGAGCTCCTACAAATATTGAAATTTACATGGTTTTTAGAGTGAAGTACATCGGAAAAAAGCAAAAGAAAACTGCAAGACTGAATGGGAGAAAAAACAAGCAACAAACAAAGAAGATAGGCTTTTGAAAAATAACTATTTTTCATAAAATTGTAGTTATCTTAGCAAGCTGAATTGTTTACCAGTTGCTAAGCAGTTGCTAGGGACTCTTTTGGAAGAAGCTAGCTAGCTAACGAAGAACAACAAAGAATATCTAGTTAACAGAAGAAAAGAAAGAGAAAATCAGGACAGAAGAAAAAGGATATCAAAGTGAAACAGTTCTCTAAAGACACAGGAGACAATAATACAAGAAACAACACTTCTGTAGCTTGTCAACTATGTGTCTGTCTATCCCTGTTCTCTCCTCTCTGCACAGGCCATACAAACGCTTCACACCGCGTGGCCGCTGCCACTCTAACCTGGTGGTCCCAGCGCGCACGACCCACGTGGAGTTCCAGGTCTCCGGCAGCCTCTGGAACTGCCGGTCTGCAGCAAACAAGGCTGAGTTCATCTCAGCCTATGCTACCCTCCAGTCCCTAGACTTCCTGGCGCTGACGGGAACATGGATTACCACAGATAACACTGCTACTCCTACTGCTCTCTCTTCGTCTGCCCACGTGTTCTCGCATACCCCGAGAGCATCGAGCCAGCAGGGTGGTGGCACTGGAATCCTCATCTCTCCCAAGTGGACATTCTCTCTTTCTCCCCTGACCCATCTGTCTATCTCCTCATTTGAATTCCATGCTGTCACAGTTACCAGCCCTTTCAAGCTTAACATCCTTATCATTTATCGCCCTCCAGGTTCCCTTGGAGAGTTCATCAATGAGCTTGACGCCTTGATAAGTTCCTTTCCTGAGGATGGCTCACCTCTCACAGTTCTGGGTGACTTTAACCTCCCCACGTCTACCTTTGACTCATTCCTCTCTGCCTCCTTCTTTCCACTCCTCTCCTCTTTTGACCTCACCCTCTCACCTTCCCCCCCTACTCACAAGGCAGGCAATACGCTTGACCTCATCTTTACTAGATGCTGTTCTTCCACTAATCTCATTGCAACTCCCCTCCAAATCTCCGACCACTACCTTGTATCCATTTCCCTCTTGCTCTCATCCAACACTTCTCACTCTGCCCCTACTCGGATGGTATTGCGCCGTCCCAACCTTCGCTCTCTCTCTCCCGCTACTCTCTCCTCTTCCATCCTATCATCTCTTCCCTCTGCTCAAACCTTCTCCAACCTATCTCCTGATTCTGCCTCCTCAGCGAGAGTTGCACCCCTTCTGAAAAAACCTACACTCAATCCCTCCGATGTCAACAACTACAGACCAGTATCCCTTCTTTCTTTTCTCTCCAAAACTCTTGAACGTGCCGTCCTTGGCCAGCTCTCCTGCTATCTCTCTCAGAATGACCTTCTTGATCCTAATCAGTCAGGTTTCAAGACTGGGCATTCAACTGAGACTGCTCTTCTCTGTGTCACGGAGGCTCTCCGCACTGCTAAAGCTAACTCTCTCTCCTCTGCTCTCATCCTTCTAGACCTATCTGCTGCCTTTGATACTGTGAACCATCAGATCCTCCTCTCCACCCTCTCCGAGTTGGGCATCTCGGGCGCGGCCCACGCTTGGATTGCGTCCTACCTGACAGGTCGCTCCTACCAGGTGGCATGGCGAGAATCTGTCTCCGCACCATGCGCTCTCACCACTGGTGTCCCCCAGGGCTCTGTTCTAGGCCCTCTCCTATTCTCGCTATACACCAAGTCACTTGGCTCTGTCATATCCTCACATGGTCTCTCCTATCATTGCTATGCAGACGACACACAATTAATCTTCTCCTTTCCCCCTTCTGATAACCAGGTGGCGAATCGCATCTCTGCATGTCTGTCAGACATATCAGTGTGGATGACGGATCACCAGCTCAAGCTGAACCTCGGCAAGACGGAGCTGCTCTTCCTCCCGGGGAAGGACTGCCCGTTCCATGATCTCGCCATCACGGTTGACAACTCCCTTGTGTCCTCCTCCCAGAGTGCTAAGAACCTTGGTGTGATCCTGGACAACACCCTGTCGTTCTCCACTAACATCAAGGGGGTGACCCGATCCTGTAGGTTCATGCTCTACAACATTCGTAGAGTACGACCCTGCCTCACACAGGAAGCGGCGCAGGTCGTAATCCAGGCACTTGTCATCTCCCGTCTGGATTACTGCAACTCGCTGTTGGCTGGGCTCCCTGCCTGTGCCATTAAACCCCTACAACTCATCCAGAACGCCGCAGCCCGTCTGGTGCTCAACCTTCCCAAGTTCTCTCACGTCACCCCGCTCCTCCGCTCTCTCCACTGG
The DNA here is from genome assembly GCF_965601325.2 of Salmo salar. NCBI lineage: Eukaryota > Metazoa > Chordata > Actinopteri > Salmoniformes > Salmonidae > Salmo > Salmo salar. Next base: position 515,933 of record NW_027675309.1, on the reverse strand, counting down.
CTTCCAGTTGAAGCTCGCATCCGCTACAAGACCATGGTGATTGCCTACGGAGCTGTGAAGGGAACGGCACCTCCATACCTTCAGGCTCTGATCAGGCCCTACACCCAAACAAGGGCACTGCGTTCATCCACCACTGGCCTGCTCGCCTCCCTACCTCTGAGGAAGCACAGTTCCCGCTCAGCCCAGTCTAAACTGTTCGCTGCTCTGGCACCCCAATGGTGGAACAAGCTCCCTCACGACGCCAGGACAGCGGAGTCAATCACCACCTTCCGGAGACACCTGAAACCCCACCTCTTTAAGGAATACCTAGGATAGGATAAAGTAATCCTTCTAACCCCCCCCCCCCCCCCCCTTAAAAGATGTAGATGCACTATTGTAAAGTGGTTGTTCCACTGGATATCATAAGGTGAATGCACCATTTTGTAAGTCGCTCTGGATAAGAGCGTCTGCTAAATGACTTAAATGTAAATGTAAATGTAATACTGTATGGTAATATAAAACACACTTATTCACATTAATTACACACACACACACACACACACACACACACACTCATATAAACTCTTTGTAAACGTTGGTGTCCCTGATTTGTGCTTCTGTAGAACTACAGATGATATTTAATATGACCAAGTCAGTAATGATGGTGGTCTTTGACTTAACTTGAATTAAGACTTATTTTTAGTCATATTCTTCACAGCAGTCAACACTCACATTTTCTAAGTCCAGGTTTCATTCTGTTCTCTCCACCATGTTCCACACTGTAGCGGTAAGCAGAAAAACAGACAGTCATTGAGGGATACACCTGAACACACACACACACACACACACACACACACACACACACACACACACACACACACGTGTCAAGCGTTGATAAGAGCGTTTTCAGTGTTTGTGTCCAGTGTGTGTGAGTCCAGTGTGTGTGTCCAGTGT
>NW_027675309.1:447500-512500 GCF_965601325.2 Salmo salar | reverse complement strand
AGAGAGCAGTCTGACTCCTGAGTCTCCTGGGTGATTGTAGCTCAGGTCCAGCTCTCTCAGGTGTGAGGGGTTTGACCACAGAGCTGAGACCAGAGAAGCACAGCCTTCCTCTGTGACTAGACAGCCTGACAGCCTGCAAAGAGTCAAATCATATTAAAATCACACTGCTATTCTTTGGTGGTGAAAATAGTGGCAGTATATTTTTTCAACATATTCAGAAATATCAGTGTCCTGAAACCTGACATATCTATTCATAAATGTTTCATTATTATAAATGACACATTTTCCAAGTATTGCTTGTAGATAGAAAGATGCATATTATCAAATATTTGAGTAGACTGACCAGACCAGTTTAAAAGCAGTATCAGTCAAAAGACAGACAGTGAGGTATCAGATTTAGATTGTATTGAGTATACAGTCCACACCATATCTATTTTGACAGTGAAGATAACATTTTAAATGTGGCTCTAAACTCCAACATTTTACATTTCAGATCAAATGTTTCATATGAGGTGACAGTATATAATGTCACCTTTTATTTGAGGTTATTTTAATACATATCTGTTTTAACATTTAGAAAATGAAAAGCACTTTATGTATCTAGTCCCCCTATTTAAAGAAGTCATATGTTTTCTGACTAATTCACTCATAGTGTATTAAAGTAGTCAAAAGTTTAGTATTTGGTCCGATATTCCTTGAATGCAGCGACTACATCAAGTCTGTGTCACGCCCTGACCTTAGAGATCCTTTTATGTCTCTATTTTGGTTGGTCAGGGTGTGGGTTGGGGTGGGCATTCTATGTCCCTTTTTCTATGTTTGGTATTTCTTTGTTTTGGCCGGGTATGGCTCTCAATCAGGGACAGCTGTATATCGTTGTTGCTGATTGGGAGCCATACTTAGGCAGCCTGTTTTCCTTTGGGTTTTGTGGGTAGATGTTATTTTCTGTTTAGTTAATGTTCCTGACAGAACTGTTTAGCTGTTGCACTTTATTTTTTTGTTCATTCAAATAAGTTTCATGATGAGCACTAAACATGCTGCGCCTTGGTCCAATCCTTACGACACCCGTTACAGCCTGTGACTCAAACTCGTTGGTTACAATGCAGTTTGTTTTGGTTGTGTTTTGGGTTATATTTTGCTCATCAATAAAATGGTGGATGATGACTGGAGTAATTTTCTGTCTAAGTGATTTGGTAACATGTTTCTAAACACTACTAAATTAATCCTGATGATATCATGATTAAGAAAAATCATGAATGAATCATGAATAATAATGAGTGTGAAAGTTACAGAGGCTACAACAAAACACGCTAACCTCTCACCATTACCAATAACAGAGGCTACAACAAAACATGCTAACCTCTCACCATTACCAATAACAGAGGATACAACAAAACATGCTAACCTCTCACCATTACCAATAACAGAGGATACAACAAAACATGCTAACCTCTCACCATTACCAATAACAGAGGCTACAACAAAACATGCTAACCTCTCACCATTACCAATGTATTTATTTATAAGCACCTCACATTGTGGTTACTCACTACTTGGTGGATATTCCCTCAGCGAAGTATGGCAGTTCCATGCTGGTTTCCTCACCAAGTCCAAGGCAAGCACAGCTACCCATGCAGACAGTACTCCTTAGCCGTAACCGATATCCCCATGGCAACACGAACTCTTTAAGCTTCCCAAGCAATTATCTCCCGGTGTGACACGATGCTAGGCTAACCTCAATGCTGGCTAATACCTCCACAACGAGACGGTAGATTCAGTCTTTACTAAGTTTTAACTAAATTATAACAACTCTTTTATTAAATAAAACATGTATTTCCCTTAATGTCTTAGTAGCTATGGGTTTTGTTGTAGTTCTGTCGTCTTCTTTTATAATTTTTCTTCACCAACCGTCCTGAGGTAAAACGTCCATCCTTTCATCAACGTCTTTTTCCCTCCCGTTAACCAGGTCAACTCCCATTGGCCACAACTTAACAAGCGACCTTATTGGTCAAAACTTAAACTTCAAAGTAAAACAAACTATTCACTTATACATTAAATAAATATTTCTTCAAAAAGCATAATGCATTAACAACATTACAGTTTAGGAGCAATTCAATCATCTTTTAAATATAATACCAATTAATTATAACAAATAAACTCAATACTTGGTTCAAACAAGGGTATTACACAAACATACAGTCAATAATACAGTAGAAAAATAAGTCTATATACATTGTGAGCAAATTAAGTGAAATAAGGGAGGTAAAGGCAAAAAAAGGCCATGGTGGCAAAGTAAATACAATATAGCAAGTAAAACACTGGAATGGTAGATATGCAGTGGAAGAAAGTGCAAAGTAGAAATAATGGGGTGCAAAGGAGCTAAATAAATAAATAAATACAGTAGGGGAAGAAGTAGTTGGGCTAAGTTATAGATGGGCTATGTACAGGTGCAGTAATCTGTGAGCTGCTCTGACAGCTGGTGCTTAAAGCTAGTGAGGGAGATAAGTGTTTCCAGTTTTAGAGATTTTTGTAGTTCGTTCCAGTCATTGGCAGCAGAGAACTGGAAGAAGTGGCGGCCAAAGGAGGTGTTGGCTTTGGGGGTGACCAGAGAGATATACCTGCTGGAGCGCGTGCTACAGGTGGGTGCTGCTATGATGACCAGTGAGCTGAGATAAGGGGGGACTTTACCTAGCAGGGTCTTGTAGATGACCTGGAGCCAGTGGGTTTGGCGACGAGTATGAAGCGAGGGTCAACCAACGAGAGCGTACAGGTCGCAGTGGTGGGTAGTATATGGGGCTTTGGTGACAAAACGAATGGCACTGTGATAGACTGCATCCAATTTATTGAGTAGGGTATTGGAGGCTATTTTGTAAATGACATCGCAGAAGTCGAGGATCGGTAGGATGGTCAGTTTTATAAGGGTATGTTTGGCAGCATGAGTGAAGGATGCTATGTTGCGAAATAGGAAGCCAATTCTAGATTTATTTTTGGATTGGAGATGCTTATAGTGAGTCTGGAAGGAGAGTTTACAGTCTAACCAGACACCTAGGTATTTGTAGTTGTCCACATATTCTAAGTCAGAACCGTCCAGAGTAGTGATGCTGGACAGGCGTGCAGGTGCAGGCAGCGATCGGTTGAAGAGCATGCATTTAGTTTTACTTGTATTTAAGAGCAGTTGGTGGCCACGGAAGGAGAGCTGTATGGCATTGAAGCTCGTCTAGAGGTTAGTTAACACAGTGTCCAAAGAAGGGCCAGAAGTATACAGAATAACACCAATAACAAAGGGGGTCTGATCTTTGTGCCTCTGTAAATTTCTCATTATTCACGATTCATTCATGATTATTCATAATCATGGTAGCATCCACATGAATGTAGAAGTGTTCAGAAACATCTTCTATTCTTACTGACAATACAAGTAAAGTGACTCCAAAATGACAGGACATTATTCACCAATCAGTTTCTATTTGGAAAAACATCATCCAAAACACAACCAAAACAAAGTGAAAAATGAATTCAACAAGTTTGTAGAATCACAAGCTTGATGTAATCACTGCAGGCATGGAACATGGGACTAAATACTAAACTTATGACTACTTTAATACAATATAAGTGAATTTGTCCAAATAATTAAGACTTCTTCAAATGGGAGAACTACGTACAGAAAGTGCTTTAATTTCTAAATGGTAAAACAGATATGTATGAAAATACCCTCAAATAAAAGGTGACATTCTGTACTGTCACCTAATATGAAACATCTCAAATCCAAAAGGCTGGAGCATAGCACCACATTTAAAACTGTAAGCTTCACTGTCCAAACACATATGGTGTGGACTATGTGTGTCTGGTAAACACATGTGGATCTGGTGAACAGTTATCACTTGTTGACCAACTACAGGAATACTGACCTCAGAGTCTCCAGTTTACAGTGGGGATTCCCCAGTCCAGCAGAGAGCAGCTTCACTCCTGAATCCTTCAGGTCATTGTTACTCAGGTCCAGCTCTCTCAGGTGTGAGGGGTTTGACCTCAGAGCTGAGACCAGAGAAGCACAGCCTTCCTCTGTGACTAGACAGCCTGACAGCCTGCAAAGAGTCAAATCAAATTAAAATCACACTGCTATGCTTTGGTGGTGAAAATAGTGGCAGTATAATTTTTCAACATTTTTCAGATATCAGTGTCCTGAAACCTGCCATATCTATTCGTAAATTAATGTATCATCATTAAAAATGACAAATGATCAAAGTATTGCCTGCAGATAGAAACATGTATAGTACAAATATTTGAGTAGACTGCCCAGACCAGTTTAAAATCAATATCAGTCAAAAGACAGACAGTGAGGTATCAGATTTAGATTGTATTGAGTATACAGTCCACACATATCTATTTTGACAGTGAAGATAACATTTTAAATGTGGCTCTGTACTCCAACATTTTGGATTTCAGATCAAATGTTTCATATGAGGTGACAGTATATAATGTCACCTTTTATTTGAGGGTATTTTAATACATACAGTTGAAGTCAGAAGTTTACATACACCTTAGCCAAATACATTTAAACTCCATTTTTACAATTCCTGACATTTAATCCTAGTAAAAGTCCCCTGTCTTAAGTCAGTTAGGATCACCACTTTATTTTAAGAATGTGAAATGTTAGAATAATAGTAGAGAGAATGATTAATTTCCGCTTTTATTTCTTTCATCACATTCCCAGTGGGTCAGAAGTTTACATACACTCAATTAGTATTTGGTAGCATTGCCTTTAAATGGTTTAACTTGGGTTAAACGTTTCGGGTAGCCTTCTACAAGCTTCCCACAATAAGTTGGGTGAATTTTGGCCCATTCCTCCTGAAAGAGCTGGTGTAACTGAGTCAGGTTTGTAGGCCTCTTGCTCGCACACGCTTTTTCAGTTCTGCCCACAAATTTTCTATAGGATTGAGGTCAAGGTTTTGTGATGGCCACTCCAATACCTTGACTTTGTTGTCCTTAATCCATTTTGCCACAACTTTGGAAGTATGCTTGGGGTCATTGTCCATTTGGAAGACCCATTTGTGACCAAGCTTTAACTTCCTGACTGATGTCTCGAGATGTTGCTTCAATATATCCACAATTTTCCTGCCTCATGATGCCATCTATTTTGTGAAGTGCGCCAGTCCCTCCTGCAGCAAAGCACCCCCACAACATGATGCTGCCACCGCCGTGCTTCACAGTTGGGATGGTATGATGGCTGTGTGGTCCCATGGTGTTTAGACTTGCGTACTATTGATTTAACGTGTTACCTTCAGGCGTTTGGAAATTGCTCCCAAGGATGAAGCAGACTTGTGGAGGTCTACAATTTTTTTTCTGAGATTTTGGCTGATTCCTTTTCATTTTCCCATGATGTCAAGCAAAGAGGCACTGAGTTTGAAGGTAGGCCTTGAAATACATCCAAATTATGTCAATTAGTCTATCAGATGCTTCTAAAGCCATGACATAATTTTCTGGAATTTTCCAAGCTGTTTAAAGGCACAGTCAACTTAGTGTATGTAAACTTCTGACCCACTGGAATTGTGATACAGTGAATTATAAGTGAAATAATCTGTCTGTAATCAATTGTTTCAAAAATTACTTGTGTCATGCACAAAGTAGATGTCCTAAACGACTTGCCAAAACTATATAGTTTGTTAACAAGAAATTTGTGGAGAGGTTCAAAAACACGTTTTAATAACTCCAACCTAAGTGTATGTACACTTCCGACTTCAACTGTATGTGATTGACGATTAAAAATTAAATTCTGATGATGCCATGATTAAGAAAAATCATGAATAAATCATGAATCAGAATGAGTGAGAAAGTTACAGAGGCCACAACAGAACATGCTAACCTCTCACCATTACCAATAACAGAGGCTACAACAAAACATGCTAACCTCTCACCATTACCAATACCAGAGGCTACAACAAAACATGCTAACCTCTCACCATTACCAATAACAGAGGATACAACAAAACATGCTAACCTCTCACCATTACCAATAACAGAGGATACAACAAAACATGCTAACCTCTCACCATTACCAATAACAGAGTCTACAACAAAACAGCTAACCTCTCACCATTACCAATAACAGAGGCTACAACAAAACATGCTAACCTCTCACTATTACCAATAACAGAGGCTACAACAAAACATGCTAACCTCTCACCATTACCAATAACAGAGGATACAACAAAACATGCTAACCTCTCACCATTACCAATAACAGAGGCTACAACAAAACATGCTAACCTCTCACCATTACCAATAACAGAGGCTACAACAAAACATGCTAACCTCTCACCATTACCAATAACAGAGGCTACAACAAAACATGCTAACCTCTCACCATTACCAATAACAGAGGATACAACAAAACATGCTAACCTCTCACAATTACCAATAACAGAGGGGGTTTGATCTTTGTTAGTAGAATCACAAGCTTGATGTAATCACTGCAGGTGTCAGGAATCCCGCTTCCTGAGTCTGTTTCTGCCTGAGCTGACTGTTTTCTGTTTGGAGTCTAAGGGTGCGTTCAGAAACCTATCTGGTTGCTAGGCAACGAAGTTAGGCGGGAGATCTAGTGATATTATTACCCTGTCTGGTTGCCAGGCGACGAAGTTAGGCGGGAGATCTAGTGATTACCCTACACCCCCATCTCATCAACCTTCTGCACACCTGGTCCTGATCATCACCTCTTCATAAGCCCTGAGCTGACATCCATTCCCTGCTGGATCGTTAGCAACGAACAGCCTCATGTTTCCTGAGCTAGTCTTGTTGTTTTGTTCTTGTTACTGGTTACTCCCCCCCCCGTTTACTCTGTCTACAGTCATCCTCCCGGAACATTCAACTCCCTTGCCTGGCCGTCGGTGGATACAGTGACGTCATTGAATCCTCCCATCTACTCTCATCAACTCACCTCCGCTTCGTCTCCTGGATCACTCAAATTACACATCAAGACTACCAATAAATACTCACCTTCATTTTACTCACCTTGTCCTGGTCTGCTTCTGGGTTCTGTCTTAGAGAAACGTGACAGCAGGCATGGAATATGGGACAACATGCTAAACTTATGACTACTTTAATACACTATAAGTAATATGTCCGAATAATTACGACTTTTTCAAATGGGAGAACTACATGCATAAAGTACTTTCATATCTGATAATACTGACCTCAGAGTCTCCAGTTTACAGTGGGGATTCCCCAGTACAGCAGAGAGCAGCTTCACTCCTGAATCCTTCAGGTCATTGTTACTCAGGTCCAGCTCTCTCAGGTGTGAGGGGTTTGACCTCAGAGCTGAGACCAGAGAATCACAGCCTTCCTCTGTGACTCCACAGCCTGACAGCCTGCAAAGAGTCTAATCATATTAAAACCACACGGCTATTCTTTGGAGACAAAGAGATCATGACTTCAAACACATTGTTAATTTAGTGTAGAAGGACAATGGCAGATGCATTTGGTTAATTCTCCCAAACAACATATAGATTCTTCTTCTGTCTCCTAGAATTGTATGGTCATATTGTTATACTATACTAATGTGAAAATCAATGCATTTATTCAATGTTTTCAATATAATATTATACACATATTATAATGCATATTTTTCTTTAACCTGAATATTTCTTCCTGATGAATACTTCTTATATGTCATTTTATGTACTCACAGAACAGCTCTGGAGGCTTTGACCACTGGCAGCATGCTCAGAAGACCTTTCTCTGATCTGGAGTATTTCTTCAGGTCAAACACATCCAGCTCCTTTTCTGAAGTCAGCAACACAAAGACCAGAGCTGACCACTGTGCAGGTGACAGGTTGGGTTTTGAGACACTTCCTGAGCTCAGGTAGCTTTGGATCTCCTCCACTAGAGAATGGTCATTCAGTTCATTCAGACAGTGGAACAGATTGATGCTCCTCTCTGGAGAGAGATTCTCCCTGATCTTCTCCTTGATGTACTTGACTGTTTTTTCATGGGTCTTTGAGCTACTTCTTGTCTTTGTCAGTAGACCTCGTAAGTGCTTCTGATTGGACTTCAGTGAGAGTCCCAGAAGGAAGCGGAGGAACAGGTCCAGGTTTCCCGTCTCACTGTGTAAGGCTTTATCGACAGCACTTTTGTAGAAAGAAACTTCAGACTTGTCTCTGAACAGCGCAGAAAGGTTCCTGGACGTTGATTGCGGTTCGGCCATTAGATTCTCATTGTTGTTGATGAATGAGAGGAACACATATACAGCAGCCAGAAACTCCTGAATGCTCAGATGAACGAAGCAGTACACCTTGTCCTGGTACAGCGAAAATTCCTCTTTAAAGAGCTGTGTGCACAATCCTGAGTACACCGAGGCTTCATTGACATCAATGCCAGCCTCTTTCAGGTCTTCTTCATAGAAAATCAGATTGCCATTCACAAGCTGTTGAAAAGCCAGTTTTCCCAGTGACAGAATGCTCTCTTTATTCCAGTGTGGACCTGTCTCTTCTTTCCCAAGATACTTTTCATTCTTCTGTTTGGTATGAAACACCACAAGGTGTGTGTACATCTCAGTCAGAGTCTTGGGCATCTCTTCTCTCTTAAGTTTCAGCAGGTTTTCAAGGACTGTTGCAGAAATCCAACAGAAGACTGGAATGTGGCACATGATGTGGAGGCTCCTTGATGTCTTTATGTGTGAGATGATTCTGTTGGCCAGGTCCTCATCGCTGAATCTCTTCCTGAAGTACTCCTCCTTCTGTGGGTCATTGAACCCTCGTACCTCTGTCACCTGGTCAACACACTCTGAAGGGATCCTATTGGCTGCTGCAGGTCGGGTAGTTATCCAGAGGAGAGCAGAGGGAAGCAGATTTCCCTTGATGAGATTTGTCAGCAGAACATCCACTGAGGTTGACTCTGTGACGTCACAACAGATCTCGTTCTTCTGGAAGTCTAGGGGCAGTCGGCACTCATCCAGACCATCAAAGATGAACAGAACTTTGTACTTGTTGTAGTTGGAGATTCTTGATTGTTTGGTTTCCATTGAGAAGTGATTAAGAAGTTCAATGAAAGTGTGTTTGTCCTCTTTCATCAAATTCAGCTCCCGAAAAGGGAATGAAAACACAAATTGAACATCCTGATTTGCTTTTCCTTCAGCCCAGTCCAGAATGAACTTCTGCACAGAGACTGTTTTTCCAATGCCAGCAACTCCCTTTGTCAGCACAGTTCTGATACGTTTGTCTTGTCCAGTTAAGGGTTTGAAGATGTCGTTACATTTGATTGCAGTCTCTGGTCTTGCTTGTTTCCTGGTTGTTGTCTCAATCTGTCTCAGCTCATGTTCATTATTGACCTGTCCTGTTCCACCCTCTGTGATGTAGAGCTCTGTGTAGATCTTATTGAGAAGTGTTGGGTTTCCTTGTTTAGCGATTCCCTCAAATACACATTGAAACTTCTTCTTTAGATTAGATTTGAGTTCACGTTGGCAAATCACAGCAAGCTCATCTGAATCTAGAAATAACACAGAGGATATTAATATTACATCTGTTTTAATGTCTACAGTATTGAAGGACTGTTAAAGTTTTTAAATAATAATTTATTCTCTTAACTGACTGTATAAATGTGTAAATGTTTTCTTAATGCATTCCAGACTGGTGTGACTGATTATATTATTATTGGTGTTATTGATGGTATTATTAATGTTGTCTCACTGTCTCTGTCTCTCTCTCTCTAAATTAATCAACACAACACATCCCTTCTGCTACTTGATGAGGCCACTAGGTGTTGTGTTAAGGCTGATACAATATCATTGAGTTACACAGCTACTTTAGCTGTACTTTAGCCACAGCTTTTAAATGTTATAAAACATCATTCAACATGAGGCAGACAGATCTTACATTTCTCCAGTGTGTCAGCAAGCTCCTTCTGGTTCATTTTCCTCAGGACGTGCAGTGTGATCTTCAGAGCTCCCTCTCTGGCACTGCTCTCCTGCTTCTCATCTTCAGCATCCACCACTTCCTCATCCTGCTTCTGACTCTCAAAGCATTCTGGGAGTTCTGGACTAAGAATCCTCTTGAACATCTTCAGCTCGTTCTTCACAAATGTCATAATTTTCTCTTCAAGCAACTAAAATAAATCAAGTAAATAAGTTAAGCAAGAGAAGAAATGCTTTCTCATTAACACATTAATGAATAATTGACAGATCAACTTTACTTGAGGTAAACAAAAACAAAAGTACATAACAGGATCACATACACTGAATATAGAGTCCAGGTCTGTTTGATGACTCTGGGAAGACTGACCACTGAGAATCTCTGACTCTGATCTCTCATGTTGGTTTCTGTGGACAGAACATGAGATTACATCTCCTCATCCAGGGAGTACACACACACACACACACACACACACACACACACACACACACACACACACACACACACACACACACACACACACACACACACACACACACACACACACACACACACACACAAAGGGAATGTTGTGTTTGTTTAACATTATTTTAGGACTATGAAAATGGACAGTATTAGCCTATGGATTATGAAAACAACCAAAAGAAAATGGGAAAATGGGAGAGGAGAAATGACTAGAGACAGTGTTGTTTAACTCACTGACCATGACCCATGAGTTCTTCTTACCTTTGTTCAGTAGAAAAGTCTCCCTTTCTAAAGGATATAGGAAGATTCATAGACAGGTCACTCTTCATGGACACACAGCTGGGTATAGGGGAGGCTGGTCTCTCCTGCTTGATTGGACTTCAACACAACAGAGACAAACATTACATCTCTCATCTACTCTGATCTCAGATGGGAAACATAAGAAGAGTTCCAAAACGCAACATATCACTTTACAGAAATGAGCTTTTATTGTTTAATGAAATTATGTATTAATTATTACATCTCTCACAGACAAGGATTTGTTTAAAATCTATCACTTGATGGTTTCATTTCAGAGAGACAAAAATCATGTTTTTTCTTGCAAAATGCTATATACCTCACTCTCAAATGTGACCGACCGGCTCAATTTGGTAATTAACTAAATAACTACATATATAGTGATTTTGGTTTATGTCAGTTTAATTGTTTGTTATGGTATAAGTTGTTATTTTATGATTGTAAGTGATACAATTAACTAGTAATTCTCAGTAATTACTACTTTAGTAAGGAATAACACATTTTTTCAGTACTACTGCAGTTGCTAAATAATTCCAATAGATGGGAACATAAGACCACAATGACATTTCAGAATATTAGTTTAGTTTTCTCCCTGGATACACCACCACTCCCCGCGCTTCCTGCAGAACCCCTGCAGTACCTCTGCAGACCCCGGATTGAGAACCCCTGATTTAGCAGATGCTCTTATCCAGAGAGATTTACAGTAAGTGCATTCACCTTAAGATAGCTATTTATTTAGGAAATAAACTTAATGAATTATTCATAAAATTGTTATCTCACCTCTTAGCTTTGGTGTCATGTCCCCCAGAGAGATGCATTTTGGAGGCAGGGGCCCCCTCCTCTCTCTCCCCAGAGAGACTCATTTTAGAGCACTGACCCCTGTAAACAGAGATCCAGCATGTTGGTTGTGGTTAACACAGTGACAACTAAACAGAGATCCAGCATGTTGGTTGTGGTTAACACAGTGACAACTAAACAGAGATCCAGCATGTTGGTTGTGGTTAACACAGTAACAACTAAACAGAGATCCAGCATGTTGGTTGTGGTTTACACAGTGACAACTAAACAGAGATCCAGCATGTTGGTTGTGGTTAACACAGTGACAACTAAACAGAGATCCAGCATGTTGGTTGTGGTTAACACAGTAACAACTAAACAGAGATCCAGCATGTTGGTTGTGGTTTACACAGTGTCAACTAAACAGAGATCCAGCATGTTGGTTGTGGTTAACACAGTGACAACTAAACAGAGATCCAGCATGTTGGTTGTGGTTAACACAGTAACAACTAAAGAGAGATCCAGCATGTTGGTTGTGGTTAACACAGAGACAACTAAACAGAGATCCAGCATGTTGGTTGTGGTTAACACAGTGACAACTAAAATGAGATCCAGCATGTTGGTTGTGCTTAACACAGTGACAACTAAACAGAGATCCAGCATGTTGGTTGTGGTTAACACAGTGACAACTAAACAGAGATCCAGCATGTTGGTTGTGGTTAACTCAGTGACAACTAAACAGAGATCCAGCATGTTGGTTGTGGTTAACACAGTGACAACTAAACAGAGATCCAGCATGTTGGTTGTGGTTAACACAGTGACAACTAAACAGAGATCCAGCATGTTGGTTGTGGTCAACACTGTGAAAACTAAACAGAGATCCAGCATGTTGGTTGTGGTTAACACAGTGACAACTAATAATTGTATTCATTATCTCTTAGAAATAAAACAGTTTACTAACAGACACATCCAAACAGTCAGGTGATTTAATGTAATTACTTTTTCTAGCCCAATGACTACTCAAAACCCTCCCACAAGGCCTGAAAACTAACTAATAGCCCCTGATAGGCCTACATCTTATTCTGGGGCGGCAGGTAGCCTTGTGGTTAGAGCGTTGGGGCGGCAGGTAGCCTAGTGGTTAGAGCGATAGGTAGCCTAGTGGTGAGAGCGTTAGGTAGCCTAGTGGTTAGAGCGTTAGGTAACCTAGTGGTTAGAGCGTTAGGTAGCCTAGTGGTTAGAGCGTTAGGTAGCCTAGTGGTTAGAGCGTTGGGGCGGTAGGTAGCCTAGTGGTTAGAGCGTTAGGGAGCCTAGTGGTTAGAGTGTAGGGGCGGCAGGTAGTCTAGTGGTTAGAGGGTTGGGGTGGCAGGTAGCCTAGTGGTTAGAGGGGGGGGGGGCGGCAGGTAGCCTAGTGGTTAGAGCGTTGAGGCGGCAGGTAGCCTAGTGGTTAGAGCGTTGGAGCGGCAGGTAGCCTAGTGGTTAGAGCGTTGGGGCGGCAGGTAGCCTAGTGGTTAGAGCGTTGGGGCGTCAGTTTGCCTAGTGGTTAGAGTGGAGGGGCGGCAGGTAGCCTAGTGGTTAGAACGTTGGAGCGGCAGGTAGCCTAGTGGTTAGAGCGTTGGAGCGGCAGGTAGCCTAGTGGTTAGAGCGTTGGAGCGGCAGGTAGCCTAGTGGTTAGATCGTTGGAGCGGCAGGTAGCCTAGTGGTTAGAGGGGGGGGACGGCAGGTAGCCTAGTGGTTAGAGCGTTGGGGTGGCAGGTAGCCTAGTGGTTAGAGCGTTGGGGCGGCAGGTAGCCTAGTGGTTAGAGCGTTGGGGCGGCAGGTAGCCTAGTGGTTAGAGCGTTGGGGTGGCAGGTAGCCTAGTGGTTAGAGTGTTGGGGTGGCAGGTAGCCTAGTGGTTAGAGCGTTGGGGCGGCAGGTAGCCTAGTGGCTAGAGCGTTGGAGCGGCAGGTAGCCTAGTGGTTAGAGCGTTGGAGCGGCAGGTTGCCTAGTGGTTAGAGCGTTGGGGAGGCAGGTAGCCTAGTGGTTAGAGCGTTGGGGCGGCAGGTAGCCTAGTGGTTAGAGCGTTGGAGCGGCAGGTAGCCTAGTGGTTAGAGCGTTGGAGCGGCAGGTAGCCTAGTGGTTAGAGCGTTGGGGCGGCAGGTAGCATAGTGGTTAGAGCGTTGGAGCGGCAGGTTGCCTAGTGGTTAGAGCGTTGGGGTGGCAGGTAGCCTAGTGGTTAGAGCGTTGGGGCGGCAGGTAGTCTAGTGGTTAGAGCGTTGGAGCGGCAGGTAGCCTAGTGGTTAGAGCGTTGGAGCGGGAGGTAGCCTAGTGGTTAGAGCGTTGGGGCGGCAGGTAGCCGGACGCACGCGCGCACACGCACGCACACAGGGAGGAAATGTTGTGTTTGTTTACTGTTTTAGGACTGTGAAAATGGACATAAGGAAAAGCCTATGGATTATGAAAACAACAACAATAAATGGGAAAAGGGGAGAGGAGAAATGACTAGAGACAGTGTTGTTTAACTCACTGACCAATGAGTTCTTCTTACCTTTGTTCAGTAGAAAAGTCTCCCTCTCTAAACTCTATAGGTAGACCCATAGACTTGTCACTCTTCATGGACACACAGCAGGGAACAGGGGAGGCTGGTCTCTCCTGCTTGTTTGGGCTTCAACAGAACAGAGACAAACATAACATCTCTCATCTACTCTGAGCTCAGATGGGGAAACATAAGAGTTTCATTACAAAACGCTATAAATCACTTTTCAGAAATGTTGGTAAATTATCTCATTGTTTAAAGAAATGATTAAACCACTACAAGGCTTTATATAGACTTTTAAAGTGGGTAATTTCCACAACAAATGCACATTTGCTGTTATTTTCCCAACGTGAGAAACTGGGTCAAATTAACATGGCATCTGCAAGTGAATTCATCTTTAGATATCTAGGTGGGACAACCACATATCACAGTTAAATATACTGGATACCAACATTCCACTCCTGATAAACAATGGATATATAGATATCTAGGTGGATATATAGATATCTAGGTGGATATATAGATATCTAGGTGGATATGTCGATGTCTAGGTGGATATATAGATGTCTATGTGGATATATAGATATCTAGGTGTATATATAGATATCTAGGTGGATATATAGATATCTAGGTGGATATATAGATATCTAGGTGGATATATATAAATCTAGGTGGATATATAGATATCTAGGTGGATATATAGATATCTAGGTGGATATATAGATATCTAGGTGGATATATAGATATCTAGTTGGATATATAGATATCTAGGTGGATATATAGATATCTAGGTGGATATATAGATATCTAGGTGGATATATAGATATCTAGGTGGATATATAGATATCTAGGTGGATGTATAGATATCTAGGTGGTTATATAGATATCTAGGTGGATATATAGATATCTAGGTGGATATATAGATATCTAGGTGGTTATATAGATATCTAGGTGGATATATAGATGTCTAGGTGGATATATAGATATCTAGGTGGATATAAAGATGTCTAGGTGGATATATAGAATATATAGATGTCTAGGTGGATATATAGATATCTAGGTGGATATATAGATATCTAGGTGGATATATAGATGTCTAGGTGGATATATAGATGTCTATGTGGATATACAGATATCTAGGTGGATATATAGATATCTAGGTGGATATATAGATATCTAGGTGGATATATAGCGTTTTAGAAAAAAACGTATTTTCATACAGATCTAAAATCTAGAACAGTTTTATAGAATGTCCCCATTAGCAATCATTTCTGAATAAAAAGCATTTTAGAACATACATTCTTAAACAATATTGTCAGCTCACCTCTTAGTTTTGGTGTCATGTCCCCCAGAGACACTCATTTTAGAGGCGGGCCCCCCCTCCTTTCTCTCCCCAGAGAGACTCATTTTAGAGGCAGGGACCACCTCCTCTATCTCCCCAGAGAGATTCATTTTAGAGCACTGAGCCCTAAACAGAGAAACAGAGATCCAACATGTTGGTTGTGGTCAACAGTGACCCCTAAACAGAGATCCAGCATGTTGGTTGTGGCTAACACAGTGACAACTAAACAGAGATCCAGCATGTTGGTTGTGGTTAACACAGTGACAACTAATTATTTTATTCATTATCTCTTAGAAATAAAACCGTTTACAGACACATCCAAACAGTCAGGTGATTTAATGCAATTACTTTTTCTAGCCCAATGACTACTCAAAACCCTCCCACAATGCCTGAAAACTAACTAATAGCCCCTGATAGGCCTACATCTTATTTTGGGGTGGCAGGTAGTCTAGTGGTTAGAGCGTTGGGGTGGCAGGTAGCCTAGTGGTTAGAACGTTGTGGCGGCAGGTAGTCTAGTGGTTAGAGCGTTGGGGTGGCAGGTAGCCTAGTGGTTAGAACGTTGTGGCGGCAGGTAGTCTAGTGGTTAGAGCATTGGGGCGGCAGGTAGCCTAGTGGTTAGAGCGTTGGGGCGGCAGGTAGCCTAGTGGTTAGAGCGTTGGGGCGGCAGGTAGCCTAGTGGTTAGAGCGTTGGGGCGGCAGGTAGCCTAGTGGTTAGAGCGTTGGGGCGGCAGGTAGCCTAGTGGTTAGAGCGTTGGGGCGGCAGGTAGCCTAGTGGTTAGAGCGTTGGGGCGGCAGGTAGCCTAGTGGATAGAGTGTTGGTGCGGCAGGTAGCCTAGTGGTTAGAGCGTTGGGGCGGCAGGTAGCCTAGTGGTTAGAGCGTTGGGGCGGCAGGTAGCCTAGTGGTTAGAGCGTTGGGGCGGCAGGTAGCCTAGTGGTTAGAGCGTTGGGGCGGCAGGTAGCCTAGTGGTTAGAGTGTTGGGGCGGCAGGTAGCCTAGTGGTTAGAGTGTTGGTGCGGCAGGTAGCCTAGTGGTTAGAGCGTTGGGGCGGCAGGTAGCCTAGTGGTTAGAGCGTTGGGGCGGCAGGTAGCCTAGTGGTTAGAGCGTTGGGGCGGCAGGTAGCCTAGTGGTTAGAGCGTTGGGGCGGCAGGTAGCCTAGTGGTTAGAGTGTTGGGGCGGCAGGTAGCCTAGTGGTTAGAGTGTTGGTGCGGCAGGTAGCCTAGTGGTTAGAGCGTTGGGGCGGCAGGTAGCCTAGTGGTTAGAGCGTTGGGGCGGCAGGTAGCCTAGTGGTTAGAGCGTTGGGGCGGCAGGTAGCCTAGTGGTTAGAGCGTTGGGGCGGCAGGTAGCCTAGTGGTTAGAGTGTTGGTGCGGCAGGTAGCCTAGTGGTTAGAGCGTTGGGGCGGCAGGTAGCCTAGTGGTTAGAGCGTTGGGGCGGCAGGTAGCCTAGTGGTTAGAGTGTTGGGGCGGCAGGTAGCCTAGTGGATAGAGTGTTGGTGCGGCAGGTAGCCTAGTGGTTAGAGCGTTGGGGCGGCAGGTAGCCTAGTGGTTAGAGCGTTGGGGCGGCAGGTAGCCTAGTGGTTAGAGCGTTGGGGCGGCAGGTAGCCTAGTGGTTAGAGCGTTGGGGCGGCAGGTAGCCTAGTGGTTAGAGCGTTGGGGCGGCAGGTAGCCTAGTGGATAGAGTGTTGGGGCGGCAGGTAGCCTAGTGGTTAGAGTGTTGGGGCGGCAGGTAGCCTAGTGGTTAGAGCGTTGGGGCGGCAGGTAGCCTAGTGGTTAGAGTGTTGGGGCGGCAGGTAGCCTAGTGGTTAGAGTGTTGGGGCGGCAGGTAGCCTAGTGGATAGAGTGTTGGTGCGGCAGGTAGCCTAGTGGTTAGAGCGTTGGGGCAGTAACCGTTAGGTTGCAGGATTGAATCCCAGAGCTGACAAGGTAAAGATCTGTCGTTCTGCCCCTGAACAAGGCAGTTAACCCACTGTGTTCCCCAGTAGGCCATCATTGTAAATAAGAATTTGTTATTAACTGACTTGCCAGGTTAAATAAAGGTTTAAAAAAAATTATGTGTTAACCTTCAGTAGCTGTAGTATAATACTATGGTAATGAACTGAAGAGGTCTATCTAATATTAATACTATGGTAATGAACTGAACAGGTCTATCTAATATTAATACTATGGTAATGAACTGAACAGGTCTATCTAATATTAATACTATGGTAATGAACTGAACAGGTCTATGAATCTAATATTAATACTATGGTAATGAACTGAACAGGTCTATCTAATATTAATACTATGGTTATGAACTGAACAGGTCTATCTAATATTAATACTATGGTAATGAACTGAACAGGTCTATGAATCTAATATTAATACTATGGTAATGAACTGAACAGGTCGATGCTTGTCAACAACAGCCAGTGTTTTATTACCTGTAGCCTAATCTGACTGTTACCTTCAATCTAATGCATTCTAACATCTGATCAGCCATTGAGATAGAACTGTTACCTTCAATCTAATGCATTCTAACATCTGATCAGCCATTGAGATAGAACTGTTACCTTCAATCTAATGCATTCTAACATCTGATCAGCCATTGAGACAGAACTGGTACCTTCAATCTAATACATTCTAACATCTGATCAGCCATTGAGATAGAACTGTTACCTTCAATCTAATGCATTCTAACATCTGATCAGCCATTGAGACAGAACTGTTACCTTCAATCTAATACATTCTAACATCTGATCAGCCATTGAGATAGAACTGTTACCTTCAATGTAATACATTCTAACATCTGATCAGCCATTGAGATAGAACTGTTACCTTCAATGTAATACATTCTAACATCTGATCAGCCATTGAGATAGAACTGTCACCTTCAATCTAATGCATTCTAACATCTGATCAGCCATTGAGATAGAACTGTCACCTTCAATCTAATGCATTCTAACATCTTACCATGGTCACACTTGATAACTGTCACGACTCCTACCGAGGGTGGCCCTTCTCCCTGTTCGGGTGGCGCTCGGTGTTCGTCGTCCCCGGGCTACTAGCTGCCACCGATCCCCTTTTCGTTTTTCTGTTGGTTATGTCTTTATTAGTTGCACCTGTGTTCATTTAGGTAATTAGTGGTGTTATTTAAGCCCGCCTCCCCACCTGTTCTGTGTGTGGGCTTGTTATGTTTTGTTTCACTGTGTTTGTGTAGTGGATCGTGTTTTGGACTTTGGGTTTTGTTACGCCCTGTTGTTTTTGGGCATTTTCTCTTTTGTGGTACTTATTAAATAGTATTGTACCAAACATTTTTCTGCCTACTGCGCCTGACTCCACACCCACAACGTCCAAGCGTTACAATAACTTCCTACTGAATTAACTCAACATGGACATTAATAGTTGCATAATAACACAAGGCTACAACAACAATAAACTGAAGTTATAGGCTATTTATTAAATCCATTTACCAGCTCCAGGTAGGCTACACAAGTGACACAAAATGATTTGCAACGACTCCTGTCATTTCAACATATTTATAGTATTAAATGGTAGGCTACAATAGCCTAGGTAGGCATAAAGATTAATAGGCTACAGTAGCCTAGATAGGCATAAAGATGAATAGGCTACAGTAGCCTAGATAGGCATAAAGATTAATAGGCTACAGTAGCCTAGATAGGCATAACGATTAATAGGCTACAGTAGCCTAGATAGGCATAAAGATTAATAGGCTACATTAGCCTAGATAGGCATAAAGATTAATAGGCTACAGTAGCCTAGATAGGCATAACAATTAATAGGCTACAGTAGCCTAGATAGGCATAAAGATTAATAGGCTACATTAGCCTAGATAGGCATACAGATTAATAGGCTACTTGACGGCCAACAGATGTTTAATTCTCCACATTTAATGTCAGTTTCATTGTGGAGTTTTTCTCATAACAGAAGCACATGATGGAGTTCCAGAACTTTCATTTCTAATTTCCACTCCAGAGACCCAATAACAGAGCATGAGTAGAAACCTCCTCATGATATGGTTTTCCATCAGCAAAGTCACATTATAACGCAGTTTAAACCACCTGCAAGGGAATTTATCTAACGCGCTCTAGAGAACCTAAAGTAGTTTTCCTGTGTTTTGTCCCCTTATCTCTAGAGAACCTAAAGTAGTTTTCCTGTGTTTTGTCCCCTTATATCTAGAGTCACTACAGTAGTTTTCCTGTGTTTTGTCCCCTTATCTCTAGAGAACCTAAAGTAGTTTTCCTGTGTTTTGTCCCCTTATCTCTAGAGAACCTAAAGTAGTTTTCCTGTGTTTTGTCCCCTTATCTCTAGAGAACCTAAAGTAGTTTTCCTGTGTTTTGTCCCCTTATCTCTAGAGAACCTAAAGTAGTTTTCCTGTGTTTTGTCCCCTTATATCTAGAGTCACTACAGTAGTTTTCCTGTGTTTTGTCCCCTTATCTCTAGAGCCCCTAAAGTAGTTTTCCTGTGTTTTGTCACCTTATTTATTGATGCGACTCAGTTCTAGAGAGTAAATATGTTTTATGGAAAAAGGGTTGTAAAATAGGTATCTCCATAATGACAATTTAAATAGCCTACCTTATAACATGCAGGGCTACTAATTAGTTTCCACTTTTAAAACTGCTTGTTACGGAGTCTAGTTGATAGGTAATCGACTCCCCGGACTCCGTGTGTCGGGACATGAACAAGGATATTGAACTTGACATTTGTGTCTGTCTTTATTATTTATCCAACATATCATACTGAAACACTGCTGTCTATCAGCAACTCAGCTCAAGTAGCAGTTCTACTAACTAGTAATATCTCATTCCAGGTATTCATTCTCATACTCTGTCCTTTAGAATAGATTATTGTTCAGAAATACTTACTTTATTTTTCAGTAATATCCATATAGTGTTTTCTGCTCTGTCATCTCAAAATGGATCCTTTACAAAATAACAAATGGACAATCTGTTCCACCCTGACAATAGTGTTTTATTGGTATCTTCCACTAGATGGCAGTAAACACCTGCTGTAACTAGACTTTTCAACAACAGTGACCACGTTTACATGCACACCAATATCCCGCTTTTATTCGGGGTACTCAAATATTCTGTTTTTAAATTGATGCATGTACACATCTTACCCATTTACTGTTGTTTCTGCTGTCTGCTCAGGCTGTTCACATATTAAGTTTTCATCTGATTGTCAAAAAAATCTAATTCAAAAAGTAGGCTACCTGTGTGGTTTGATACTCTGTACTGGACTGTATAGCCTGCTGACTACAATTTAGAATAATGTTCTACATTGATAGACTAAATAAAGTAGTGCTCTCCAGAATAATAATTATCTACTAGTTAACACTAGTAAAATTGACGTTTAGTTTAGGGACCGGGGAGAAAACGCAATAACTCCAGAACAGTGGAAAGACTGGTCCTGTGCAAAATGTCCATATCTCATCAGTCTGAAGGGTTTTAAGGAAATGAAAAGCTGAGAAAACGATGAAACACGTTTCTGATAAGGTTGAAAATACTGTCTGCTTGCATCATATTGTAAAAGATAACACCTTACACTCTCATTCACATTATCTCAAGAGATACTGAAATAAATAATATTTATCCACCCCTAAATTATCATTTGTTGTTTCATTTAAATTCAAGAAATGCATAATTCTGCAGTTAATATTATATTAGATTATAGACCTACAGTCAGTATCCAGATTTCAGTTCATATTTTATTAGATTATAGACCTACAGTCAGTGTCCAGATTTCAGTTAATATTATATTAGATTATAGGCCTACAGTCACTACAGTCAGTGTCCAGATTTCAGTTCATATTATATTAGATTATAGGTCTACAGTCAGTGTCCAGATTTCAGTTCATATTTTATTAGATTATAGACCTACAGTCAGTGTCCAGATTTCAGTTAATATTATATTAGATTATAGGCCTACAGTCACTACAGTCAGTGTCCAGATTTCAGTTAATATTATATTAGATTATAGGCCTACAGTCAGTGTCCAGATTTCAGTTAACGTTACTATTTAATTTAACCCATTTGAATTGAAATGAGGAATATTCTGTTTATTTATGGCTACAGGGATACTCGTGAACGGGATATCAGAGAACACCGCAGTTCCGGGAGAGTAGTGGGTGAAACCATTCACCTCAGAAAGAGGGGTGATATGAATAACGTTTCCTTTCATTATGTGTTGTCGAATTCATAAAAAAATATTTTCTGCCATTGTAGTAAGGTTGTTAATACGAGAAGTCTTCAGACTTACCATTTCTGTATTATTTTCCTTGAAAGAACAAGTAGAGGGTTTTGAGTGCTTCTCCCCTATTTGGAAAGTTGGTCTGCCTGCTGTTCAGTCAGAGATATTCTGACAGGACGTCTCCTTCTGCTGGACATAAAAACTGTTTAAAACTGTATAACACTATAGTGTATCTGGAACACTGGTTCATATATCACAAAGTCAATAGTGAATGTGACTATGTATATATTTATTGTGTATTTAAAGCATATTTCTGCAAGTTTATCAAGTGTCTGCTAGCTTAGCTAGCCATGTTAATGACGAATTAACCAGCACCGTCAATCAGTGCACTGTAATGTCACGCTAGCTATTGCTAGCAGGGGATTTATTGGTAATTCAAGACTTCTTTATTGAAATATTAAGTCAATGTTTATTTTTTTACTACCTTAAAAGGTTTATATAAAAAGGGTGGTACTTGTGCTCTGTATTTATGGTTTAATGTCACTTCACATTGAGGGCATGTATCATTACTGTTGTTCCTATCTAACAGTTATGTTGTGTCCTACCTAACCATGTATCATTACTGTTGTTCCTATCTAACAGTTATCTTGTGTCCTACCTAACCATGTATCATTACTGTTGTTCCTATCTAACAGTTATCTTGTGTCCTACCTAACCATGTATCATTACTATTGTTCCTATCTAACAGTTATCTTGTGTCCTACCTAACCATGTATCATTACTGTTGTTCCTATCTAACAGTTATCTTGTGTCCTACCTAACCATGTATCATTACTGTTGTTCCTATCTAACAGTTATCTTGTGTCCTACCTCACCATGTATCATTACTGTTGTTCCTATCTATCAGTTATCTTGTATCCTATCTAACCATGTATCATTACTGTTGTTCCTATCTAACAGTTATCTTGTGTCCTACCTAACCATGTATCATTACTGTTGTTCCTATCTAACAGTTATCTTGTGTCCTACCTAACCATGTATCATTACTGTTGTTCCTATCTAACAGTTATATTGTGTCCTACCTCACCATGTATCATTACTGTTGTTCCTATCTAACAGTTATCTTGTGTCCTACCTCACCATGTATCATTACTGTTGTTCCTATCTAACAGTTATCTTGTGTCCTACCTAACCATGTATCATTACTGTTGTTCCTATCTATCAGTTATTTTGTGTCCTACCTCACCAGTGAACGTGTGGCTGTGACCGTCCTGTCAATGCCTGTCCTGGTGACTCATTTTACATTTTAGTCATTGAGCAGACGCTCTTATCCAGAGCAATTTAAAGTTGGTCCTGGTGACTCCTGGGCCCTAATTCATAAAGGAAGTGTCTCAGAGCTGATCTAGGATCAGGTCCCTCCTCTCCATGTAATCTGATTCATTATGATCTAGGATCAGGTCCCCCCTCCTCTCCATGTAATCTGATTCATTATGATCTAGGATCAGGTCCCTCCTCTCCATGTAATCTGATTCATTATGATCTAGGATCAGGTCCCCCCTCTCCATGTAATCTGATTCATTATGATCTAGGATCAGGTCCCCCTCTCCATGTAATCTGATTCATTATGATCTAGGATCAGGTCCCCCCTCCTCTCCATGTAATCTGATTCATTATAATCTAGGATCAGGTCCCCCCTCTCCATGTAATCTGATTCATTATGACATAGGATCAGGTCCCCCCCCCTCCATGTAATCTGATTCATTATGATCTAGGATCAGGTCCCCCCCTCTCCATGTAATCTGATTCATTATGATCTAGGATCAGGTCCTCCTCTCCATGTAATCTGATTCAGTATGATCTAGGATCAGGTCCCTCCTCTCCATTTAATCTGATTCACTATGATCTAGTTGTCAGAGCTAGAGTGGTGTTTGTCAGACTAATCTGTCTTCTCACAAAATCGTGTGTGGAGTGTGAACGGTTTGGCCAACAAACTATTATGTTACCTCTCTATTGTAAACTGTGACTCGTACAAACAAGCTGGTGTTCTATGTGTTGCTCTAGGAATTACAGCAAACTAACAAGGTGGAAAGTGATATTAGGGGTACACAGAAAAACTTAAATTAAATAATATGAATGAAAAATGAATGAACAAATGAATGAATGATATTTTATTTCCGTGTCAAATCGCCAACTGGCAACCCATCCCTTATGGGGTTAATTGCCACATAAACAAACATTACAATAATTCACTGTGGTAATTAAATGATAATTCTCCTTCCGGTGTTCTCTGCATTGGGCATCGCATGAATAGTGAAAAAAATAAGGTAAAAATCAATACATAATAGTAAATAAGGTGATGCAAACAATAATTATATCCCTAGAGCAGAACAATAATATACACACATACACACTGTATATATACACATACATACATACACACTGTATATATACACATACATACATACACACTGTATATATACACATACATACATACACACTGTATATATACACATACATACATACACACTGTATATATACACATACATACATACACACTGTATATATACACATACATACATACATATACAGATACATAAATACAGAAAATGGGTAGAGGAGGTGAATCATCAACCCAGAAAAATAAACAGAAGGAATTTGAACCCAGTCTGACACAAAGAGAAGATTCATATGGGAGACAAGTCTATACACAATCTATATACACACATACCATTTACCACATAGAAGATTCATATGGGAGACAAGTCTATACACAATCTATATATACACATACCATTTACCACATAGAAGACTCATATGGGAGACAAGCCTATACACAATCTATATATACACATACCATTTACCACATAGAAGACTCATATGGGAGACAAGTCTATACACAATCTATATACACACATACCATTTACCACATAGAAGACTCATATGGGAGACAAGTCTATACACAATCTATATATACACATACCATTTACCACATAGAAGATTCATATGGGAGACAAGTCTATACACAATCTATATACACATACCATTTACCACATAGAAGACTCATATGGGAGACAAGTCTATACACAATCTATATACACATGTACCATTTACCACGCAGAAGCTAAATATTTTTACAATTTAATTATAGGTAAACATTTTTCTTATATTCCAGGATTTATCTAAATATTCCACAAACGGAAATACACAATGGACAAAAAAACATTTCAATTTCTCCTCATCACTCATCACATACTGCCAGGGTATATCTGGTGGTCTTTCTGGAATAAGAGCAAGCGTATATCATGGTAGAAAAGGAAATAGAGGATTAAATCAGTTTAATTCTCTATTTCTTTAAGGTCACAATAGTTACATAGTCTTTCCTCCATTTCACCACAATACTGACCTGTTTCAATACTCAGAGAAAATATCCCTGATCTTACCTGTTTCAATACTCAGAGGCAATATCCATGATCGTACCTGTTTCAATACACAGAGACAATATCCCCGAAATAACCTGTTTCAATACTCAGAGACAATATTGTCCATATAGTGTTTTCTGCTCTGTCATCTCAAAATGGATCCTGTACAAAATCACATATTTACTTTCAGTCACCTCCTGGGTGGTGCAGTGGTCTAAACCACCCCATCTGAACAGTTTCTCACCAACTGGCCACCTGGTCCATAGAGACTAAAGGACTATACACTCTACGCTGCACACCACATCAACGGGGATGTAGTGGAGGGTAAACCCACGTAAACGCACTTACACACCTTTTTATTTGTAAAATAGCGTTTACTCAACACTGTATTTTGTTAATTATCGTTTACCACTTAATATGCGTTTCCAGCGTTAAGTCTAAATTCTATCGCAGAAACCGGGCCCAGGTTGGTCAGCATTATAAATAATCATATCTCAAGGTTACTCTGTCTATTGAATGTCTGACTACGACCTAACTTTATAATAGTTATATGTAGCCAAGACTTACCAGAGTCTGTCAGTCTGTCCTTCAAATCAACACATTTATCCTGCTTCTAATGTTGCTGAGAAATGTGCGCTACATTTTGTAACCACAGTTACTTTCACTTTCATATGAGGAAATCACGTCCCTTCTGACGTCACCGGTGTATGGTTAAATAATGATGACAGAAGAGATCTACTAACTAGTAATAGTATGTAATTCCAGGTATTCATTATCTTACTCTGTCCTTTATTGTTCAGAAATACTTTATTTGTACTTCTCTCCGTATAGTGTGTTTTCCTCTTTTGTCATCTCACCATGGATCCTGCACTCAGCCAACTCCCCACCCTGATAATAAAGTGTTTTATTGGTATCTTCCACTAGATGGCAGTAAACACCTGCTGTAACTAGACTTTACAACAGCATTCCTTATTCATAAAGGCAGTGTCTCAAAGGAGGAGTGCTGAATCAGGATGAGGTCCCCCCTCTCCATGTAATCTGATTCATTATTATCTAGGATCAGGTCCTCCTCTCCATGTAATCTGATTCATTATGATCTAGGATCAGGTCCCCCCTTCTCCATGTAATCTGATTCATTACGATCTAGGATCAGGTCCCCCCTCTCCATGTAATCTGATTCATTATGATATAGGATCAGGTCCCCTTTGTCCATGTAATCTGATTCATTATGATATAGGATCAGGTCCTCCCTCTCCATGTAATATAATTCATTATGATATAGGATCAGGTCCCCCCTCTCCATGTAATCTGATTCATTATGATCTAGGATCAGGTCCCTCCTCTCCATGTAATCTGATTCATTATGATCTAGGATCAGGTCCCCCCTCTCCATGTAATCTGATTCATTATGATCTAGGATCAGGTCCCCCCTCTCCATGTAATCTGATTCATTATGATCTAGGATCAGGTCCCCCCTCTCCATGTAATCTGATTCATTATGATCTAGGATCAGGTCCCCCCCTCTCCATGTAATCTGATTCATTATGATCTAGGATCAGGTCCCCCCTCTCCATGTAATCTGATTCATTATGATCTAGGATCAGGTCCCCCCTCTCCATGTAATCTGACTCATTATGATCTAGGATCAGGTCCCCCCTCTCCATGTAATCTGACTCATTATGATATAGGATCTTTTTATTTTTATTATTTCACCTTTATTTAACCAGGTAGGCCAGTTGAGAACAAGTTCTCATTTACAACTGCGACCTGGCCAAGATAGAGCAAAGCAGTGCGACAGAAACAACAACACAGAGTTACATGGAATAAACAAGCGTACAGTCAACACAATAGAAAAAAGAAAGTCTTTATACAGTGTGTGCAAATGGCTTGAGGAGGTATGGCAATAAATAGGCCGTAGTAGCAAAGTAATCACAATTTAGCAGATTAACACTGGAGTGACAGATGAGCAGATGATGATGTGTAAGTAGTGATACTGCTGTGCAGAAGAGCAGAAAAGTAAATAAAAACAATATGGGGATGAGGTAGGTAGATTGTTTGGGCTATTTACAGATGGGCTGTGTACAGCTGCAGCGATCGGTTAGCTGCTCAGATAGCTGATGTTTAAAGTTAGTGAGGGAGCAATAAGTCTCCGGCTTCAGCGATTTTTGCAATTCGTTCCAGTCACTGGCAGCAGAAAACTGGAAGGAAAGGCGGCCAATGGAGGTGTTGGCTTTGGGGATGACCAGTGAGATGTACCTGCTGGAGCGCGTGCTACGGTTGGGTGTTGTTATCGTGACCAGTGAGCTGAGATAAGGCGGAGCTTTACCTAGCATAGACTTGTAGATGTCCTGGAGCCAGTGGGTCTGGCGACGAATATGTAGCGAGGGCCAGCCGACTAAAACGACCTGGGTTGCAATCATGAAAAAAAACTACCCGGCCTTCATGGTTTGACATTGAGAACATTGGGAGAGATGAGAGCTGACGTTTTAGTAAATGTGCAGATTACGTATCTCAGTCACAGACAAGAAGCTCAATTAAGACATTATCTTCACCACTGGAACTGGGGACAACAGGACCACAGGTCAAATAATACAGCTCAACACTTCCACACTACCACAGTGAGTAGAATCAGGCTTCTGAACACAGAAAACTTGCAGAATTATTAATTATGAATTGTATTAGACGTTATTAGACATTTCTGTTGTTGAGGAGGATGGGAGACCCACAGAGACGTCAAAATGTGTTTCAAAAATCGTCAAAGTGTAATTATTTTAACCTAAAGTATTTAATAAAGACACTTATAGTACAATATTATGGGGAATGGAAATGAGAGGGCTACTTACACCATTTTGGGAAGGGATCACAGCAGTGATTGAATGAGGGTATGAGGCATGAGTTGAGGTGTTCAGAGGCTTGACCAGCGCAGGACAGGATTTGACTGGGAAGACAAACACACAAAAACACTACACAGTGAGACAAAAGAGCTAAGAATGAGTTAGTCCAATCAAGGAGTAAAATCATAGACGTGTAATAATGTGATTGTGTTTGTGATTGACTCTACATAAAGTAATGAGAGAAAATTGACAGGGGTTTCCTCACAGTGCTTGGAGAGGAAACATTCAATGTGCCAGTGGATGAGTGGGCCACATGAGACGTGGCTTCCAGTTCATGTGAGGAGGTAGTTGACAATGGTAGTGGAGTGGTCATCGCTTGTTAAATCATGGAACAGGAGGGGACTCAGCTGGAAATACAGATAGCAGATACGTTCCCTTGAAGCTGAGCCATCGTAGGTTAGAACAACAAGTTTGTCCATGAAGATAAACACGGAATTCACATCTCGCCCACTTGGCAAATCAAAGTAGCCCAAGAAACTTTTTCTGAATAAAGCCCTGATCATCCACATACAGAACCTGACGATAACTGAGAACGGCAAGCAGACTGGTGGCAACCATAGGTCTCAGAGTGGGGGGGGGCAATTTTTTTGCCCTGGGGCCCAGAGTTTGTCCTTATCTGTTGACCTAACCAGGAAAACTCTGGACCCTATTAGGTATGACAGTGATGAATCAGTTGTTAAAAGGTTTTGTAAGGGCTATGATGGAAACAGTTTGTCCTTATCTGTTGACCTAACCAGGAAAACTCTGGACCCTATCAGGTATGACAGTGATGAATCAGTTGTAAAAGGTTTTGTAATGGCTCTGATGGAACCAGTTTTATCTAAATCAGGGCACATGGTTTTAATAACTCTTAGGGCTCGTGGACCGCTAGCAAAACACCTACGACAACATCCGGTGAAATTGCAGAGCGCCAAATTCAAAATAGAAACATATTAAACATTCATGAAAATACAAGTGTCATACATCATTTAAAATCTTAAAATCTTGGCAATCGAACTGCGTTGTCAGATTTCAAAAAGGCTTTACGGTGAAAGAATAGCTTTCGATTATCTGAGGACAGCACCCCACAATAACATATTTTCCAAACTTGCACAGGCGTCACAGAATCCCAAATAGTGATAAAATAAATCACTTACCTTTGAAGATCTTCCTCCATTTGCAATCCCAAGGGTCCCAGCTACACAATGAATGGTCGTTTTGTTCGATAAAGTCCTTCTTTATATCCCAAAATAGTCTGTTTAGCAGGAGCCATGACTTCAGAAATCCACTCCTTCAACATGCAGACAAAGAAGTTCTAAAAGCTACCAGTGTATTTCGTCCAAACAAGTCAAATAACGTGTCTATATCATCTTCAGGTTGTCTAAAATGTAAATAAACTATAATATTTAATACGGAAAGTACTGTGTTCAATAGGAATGCCAAATTTGCAAGTGTGCACCCTCTCCATCGCGCGCAAAAACACTGTGACCCAAGCAGTCAGCTCACTGAAAGTGTAAATATTTATTTATTTTTCAAAATAGAAGCCTCAAAACCTTGAATAAATACCGTTGACATCTAGTGGAAGCTATTATGAATTGCAATCTGGGTGACGGACATAGGAGTTTTCATTGGTTTTTCAAAATATGAGCCTGTGATTTAAAAAAATATATAAAATTGTCGGATTTTCTTCGGGTTTTCACCTGCCATTTCTGTTCTGTTATACTCACAGACATTATTTTAACAATTTTGGAAACGTCAGAGTGTTTTCTATCCAAATCTACCAATTATATGCATAGCTTCTGGGCCTGAGTAACAGGCATTTTACTTTGGGCTCGCCAGACTCTCCGAACTTCCGAAAACTGCCCCCTAGCCCTAAGACGTTTTAACGGTCCTCACACTGTTCATGCTCTCATTTCATAGATGCGTACTGCTCACCTGTTCACCTCGTAATGAATAATGTGGAAATTGAGCAAGTTGAGGAGACTAAACTGCTTGGAGTAACCCTGGATTGTAAACTGCCATGGTCAAAACATATTGATACGACAGTAGCTAAGATGGGGAGAAGTCTGTCCATAATAAATCCCTGCTCTACCTTCTTAACAACACTATCAACAAGGCAGGTCCTACAGGCCCTAGTTTCTACCTTCTGTCATGGGAATTCTGTTCCCAATGTTCATAAACCGAACTTCAATTAAACTACTCAGTCTGCCCCCCAGAGGGTGTAAGATTCTGGTTGAATGAAGCAGACGGAGAGCCAGCCTACAATTGGTCAGAATGTTTATTTACGAGAGCTCTGAATATCATACAATGTACACAGCCTTTTATACCTGACATTTGGTCATACCATATGTCATACCCCTTACAAATGCCCATCCTCTTCTTTAACACTGTCAATGCTTATTTACAAGTCTTCTCCATCTCATACATTGCTTATCATATCCTGCCCCATGTTACATAATCTACTGCAAGCCTAAAGGTTTCTCCCCTCCCTGGTTGGGGAGACCTTCTTCCTGTTATCAGTTTCACAGTGGTCACAAGTTGTCTGCTGTCTGGTTGCTTACATTGCTAAATCATTAAGCTTCAACTTTTCCGACACACACACATTAGTACATTCATCTTATAATCACTTGGTTATACCTTTTCAGGGTGAAATCATTTAGTCAAACCTTTAACCTCTTGACGGTCGCCTAGGATAGGGGGCGCTACAGCGATTTTTGAAAAAAATGTGTGCCCATTTTAAACGGCCTCCTACTCAAACTCAGAAGCTAGGACATGCATATAATTAATACTTGTGGATAGAAAACACCCTAAAGTTTCTAAAACTGTTTGAATGGTTTCTGTGAGTATAACAGAACTCATATGGCAGTCAAAACCCCGAGACCGATCGTAACAGGATGTGGATTTCTGAATTGCGGACTCAACTTCACCACTTTGCCTGTAATTCACACAGTGAGCAATTGTTCATTGAGCACTTCCTATTGCTTCCACTAGATGTCCCCAGTCTTTACAAAGTGATTTGAGCCTTCTACTGTGAAAACTGACTGAATGACACGCTGTGGAACGTGGTCACACGGAGAGGGCCATCACCATTATGACGCCGGCTCCCCTGGCTACCCTCCCCTTTCAAAACGTTTTGAAAGACAATGCAATCATCCCCCTTGAATCATATTGGAGCTCAGGTTGAAAAAGGCCCTAAAGATTTATGTTATACAACGTTTGACATGTTTGAACAAACCTAAATAAAAAAAAAATGCATTTTTTTCGACGGTACTTTTGGTGCAGCCTTCAGAACGCGCTAACAAGAACAAGCTATTGGAACATAAAGGATAAACTTTTCCGAACTAAAATACATTTGTTGTGGACCTGGAATTCCTAGAAGTGCTTTCTGATGAAGATAATCAAAGGTAAGGGATTATTGACAATAGTATACAAGACTAGATTTGATATGCGATTGTTCCAAGATGGCGCTGACCTGTAACGGTAGCCTATTTTCTGAGTATCGCATCCCCTTTTATCGCAAAGTGTGATTACCCAGTAAAGTTATTTTTAAATCTGGCATTACAGGTGCTTTCAAGAGATATTCATCTATAAATCTTAGAATGACAATATTACATTTTAAAAATGTTTTCGAATAGTAATTTAGTAAATTGTAGCGCTGTTTCACCGGATGCATTTGAGGGAAAATAGTTAGTCAACGTTACGCGCCGATGTAAAATGCTGTTTTTATATATAAATATGAACTTTATCGAACAAAAGAATGCATGTATTGTGTAACATGATGTCCTAGGAGTGTCATCTGATGAAGATTGTCAAAGGTTAGTGCTGCATTTAGCTGTTTTTTGGTTATTTGTGATGCATGTGGTTGGTCGGAAAATGGCTATGTGGCTACTTTTACGATATACTCCTCTAACATAATCTAATGTTTTGCTTTTGCTGTAAAGCCTTTTTGAAATCGGACAACGTGGTTCGATTCAGGAGAGGTGTATCAATAAAATGATATAACATAGTCCTATATTTGAAAAAATAAAAAATAAAAAAATCGTTGTGCTAATGGCGATAGGATTTTTTCGCTGGATGTCCGTCCCGCATACGGGACGAGCCCGTCAAGAGGTTTAATCATATTATTCCCATTACAATCCACCCTATTGGCTAAATATTTCACATACACTATAACACATCTATTTTTATTGGATTCAGAAATGTCACACAAAATCAAACTAGATCAAAGAAAACGAATACATGTATTTTCATTACATACTTATCAATGACTGTTCTAAGCCTATGTCCAGTCAGGATTAGGATTTTTGCTATGACCTTCATTTAGAGAAACAGTCTTCCTAAACATGGGCTCCTCCTAATTGAATGAATCCTCCACCAGGCTCGGCGGTAGGTATTTGTCATCCCACTGGTCTGAACTTGGAATCGGTCTGTATCTCACCATCTGCTCCGTCATCGATCTCTCCAGAGCCCTGGAAATGAGACCTCTCGCACAAGGGACCAAACAACAACCACATAATATCAACACAGTCATACAGGTGAAAGCAGCCCACAACACAGTGATTACAACCTTTTTCCATTTTCCGAACGTACTATCAAACCATCCCGTGAGTGCCGTGTCCACCCCGGAATTTTCTGCTAACTCCTGAGCTAAATTGTTTAGACCGGCATTCAGATCCGAACATCACACACACACCACCCTTTTCAGCCAGAAGCATATCCAAAGCTATTCTATTCTGCAATACCATCAAAGTGGTCGCAGCTGTCTGTTCAGCTAACCCTGGAATTGCCTCTCTGGTATAGTTGATGAAACGCTGTTGGTTATAATAAATGTAATTTATCCAATTCACATTTTTATTGAGAGTCGACCACCAAAAAAGACTTGATTCCAATCCAGCCCATATCTGATTCCTAGCTTTAAACTCATCAGGCACCCCCCTTGGAACCCCAATGCTATCAATGTAAATTCTATCATCAAAGGACCCTGACGGAGCACTCCTCCCCTCTCTTTCACCTGGCACTAGGTCTTTGTGTTGTATAAGGGTGAAGGGCATGCCTAACTGTACCAATGCACAAATACCAGTCCAATTTGCAGGCAGGTTTGGCCACAGCTTCATACCTCCACACAACCACCAGACATCCGCTCTCGGCCTTTTTATCTTACTAAAGTCCTCGGAACTCAACCACCCAGTCAGGTCCCTCATTGTCGTGTCAGTTGTAACATTCTCTGTCCTATTGCATGTTCTTACTTCCCCTACGTTCCATCCGTGTGTGTTGTGTCGAGCCACACAATAATAGTCTCCTCCTGCGACTGTGAAAGGGGGAAGTCTGGATCTAATGGGCACATAGGATACAGATAATGCAGATCAGTGCAACTGTCTGGCTTCCTTGCCTTCATGAACAGCTTTACCATACAGGCCATTCCCCTTGGTAAATTAATTCCATCGAGTAGAAAGGGGATGGTTGTCAACTGAAGTTTGGCTGTTGCGCAGGCATAACCTTCTTCTTTAGCTACTGATCTAGCTGTATACTGAATCCATTCCAGCCATAGGTTGGAATCCCCAAACCAAGTCTCCACCTCAATCACTTCCTTAACCTGTTAGGGCTAGGGGGCAGCATTTGCACGTCTGGATAAAAAAAATGTACCCGATTTAATCTGGTTACTAATCCTACCCAGTAACTAGAATATGCATATACTTATTATATATGGATAGAAAACACTCTAAAGTTTCTAAAACTGTTTGAATGGTGTCTGTGAGTATAACAGAACTCATTTGGCAGGCAAAACCCTGAGACATTTTCTGACAGGAAGTGGATACCTGATGTGTTGTATTGACTTTAAACCTATCCCATTGAAAAACACAGGGGCTGAGGAATATTTTGGCACTTCCTATTGCTTCCACTAGATGTCACCAGCCTTTACAAAGTGTTTTGAGTCTTCTGGAGGGAGATCTGACCGAACAAGAGCCATGGAACGATGATGTCCCATTAGACACCTGGCGCGCGAGTTCATGTTGGGTACCCTCGTTCCAATACGTTATAAAAGAGTATGCATTCGTCCACCTTGAATATTATTCATGTTCTGGTTAAAAAAGGCCCTAATGATTTATGCTATACAACGTTTGACATGTTTGAACGAACGGAAATATATTTTTTCCCCTCGTTCATGACGAGAAGTCCGGCTGGCTTAGATCATGTGCTAACAAGACGGAGATTTTTGGACATAAATGATGAGCTTTTTTGAACAAAACTACATTCGTTATGGACCTGTGATACCTGGAAGTGACATCTGATGAAGAGAATCAAAGGTAATGGATTATTTACATAGTATTTTCGATTTTAGATCTCCCCAACATGACGTCTAGTCTGTATCGCAACGCGTATTTTTCTGGGCGCAGTGCTCAGATTCTTGCAAAGTGTGATTTCCCAGTAAGGTTATTTTTAAATCTGGCAAGTTGATTGCGTTCAAGAGATGTAAATCTATAATTCTTTAAATGACAATATAATATTTTACCAATGTTTTCTAATTTTAATTATTTAATTTGTGACGCTGACTTGACTGCCGGTTATTGGAGGGAAACGATTTCCTCAACATCAATGCCATAGTAAAACGCTGTTTTTGGATATAAATATGAACTTGATAGAACTAAAAATGCATGCATTGTCTAACATAATGTCCTAGGAGTGTCATCTGATGGAGATTGTAAAAGGTTAGTGCATCATTTTAGCTGGTTTTATGGTTTTGGTGACCCTGTCTTTGACTTGACAAAACATTACACACAACTCTTGTAAATGTACTGTCCTAACATACTCTAAATTTATGCTTTCGCCGTAAAACCTTTTTGAAATCGTAAAACGTGGTTAGATTAAGGAGATGTTTATCTTTCAAAGGGTGTAAAATAGTTGTATGTTTGAAAAATTTGAATTTTGACATTTATTTGGATTCAAATTTGCCGCTCTTGAAATGCACCTGCTGTTGATGGAGTGCACCACGGGTGGCACGCTAGCGTCCCACCTAGCCCATAGAGGTTAAGATCTTTCGTCTGAACTATCCTCACCGGTCCTTGGCTCTGGATGACTACACGGGTAATGTCCGTTTTATCAGGGGTACTACTGGTATTCTGGCTGGCGGTAGAACTATCTCCTGTCCTAACCTCTACTACTCGGAATGGTACCGCAGTGTCGACAATGGTCTGGTCAAGGCCAACATACCATAACCCTAAATCCTCTTTCTTTATGCTTTTAATGGTCATTCCTATCTTCAAGCAATACTTCCCTTGCTCTGGATTGCAGTCAAAAACCCTGGCCTTCACTATACTCCATCTGTTTCTATATTGGGTGTGTGGATTGACATAGCCTTCTCTCTCTGTGTGAGCTATGACCTGATTCCATGAGTTACACCGGGATCTACACAGATATCTTCCCCATGAAGTCCGAGTCCTAGACTGCCAGGAGGTTAGGGACCCCATTTGGTCTGCATAGAACTCTATTGAGACATCCTTCCCTAACTCTACTCTCACTTCCTTTTTATCCAGATCGAGTGACCTTTTGTACCTAGGCTATAAAAACTCCTCATCTTCTACACTATGGGTCAAGTTACCACTTTCTGACTTCTCGAGTGGTTCATGGTGTATTAGGAATATGGCTCCCACAATCAGACAGCTCAGACTGACCAGTACCCCTGTAAAGCCCCACCCCCTCCTGGAGAATGTATCACTGGCTAGAGGCCAACCCACACTTTCACTTCTATGAACGCACACAGTGAGGATCGGGCGGGTTAGGGAATCTTCGTTAGAGAGGTAACCCCCGAACCTTATTGGTATTCGGTTCTTCTCCTAACTCTTTGATTTTTCGACAGTGTCAGTATGTCTTACCCTCCCGCAATGTGTGATATGAACCCAGGTAGCTCTTTCAGCTATTCTCACCGCGAAGGCTATTACCAGGAACACTTGGTATGGGCCCTCCCACCGTGGCTGCTTCCAGTTCTTTTCTCCTCAGGGACTGGATCCACACCCAGTCTCCTGGTTGGATTGAGTGAATCATCTTCTCCTGTAATTCACCTGTTGGACACAAAGTCTCGGACATACGGGTTTGGTTAACCATGTGTTCTGTTAGTATATCTTCAACTTCTATGTCTACCTGTTCTGGCCTCCCTAACTCTGGCATTCTATATGGTTTACCTGATCAACTAAAATGTAATCCATTATTTAAAGAGATAGATCCTAGTAAACCAACTACCCTAATTGTGTCCACCCAGTAAGTTGGGACTGCTTCTTCCCATTTAATATACTTATCTATTATAAAAAATGTTTTTTTAAGTAGTTCGTTATCCAATAGGCCACAAAGTGTTTCCGAACCTGCTCTACTATCCCCCTGTTGACACATGGCTCTGCCCATGTGTCAATCTTGCCGCATAACCAGATTAACCTGTTAGGGCTAGGGGGCAGTATTGACACGGCTGGATAAAAAACATACCCGATTTAATCTGGTTACCACTCCTACCCAGTAACTAGAATATGCATATACTTATTACATATGGATAGAAAACACCCTACATTTTCTAAAACTGTTTGAATGGTGTCTGTGAGTATAACAGAACTCAAATGGCAGGTCAAAACCTGAGAGATTCCTTTACAGGAAGTGGCCTGTCTGACCATTTCTTGAACTTGTTTTCCATCTCTATCATTTACTAAGGATCTCTGCTCTAACGTGACACTTCCCACGTCGTCCATAGGCGCTCAGAGCCCGGGAAAAAACAGAATGTTGTCATTCCAGCCCCAGGCTGAAACACATTATCGCCTTTCTCAAGTGGCCGATCAAGGGACACTGGCTTATGCGCCTGACCCCGACCGCCCCCGCCTTTGGGATTTTTTCCTCTGTTTGCCGAAAAGGAGATTCCCTGTCAGAATATTATCGCTTTTCTACGAGAAAAATGTCGTAAAAATTGATTTTAAACAGCGGTTGACATGCTTCGAAGTACGGTAATGGAATACTTAGAATTTTATTGTCACGAATTGCGCCATGCGCGCGACACTTCTTTACTATTTCTGATAGTGTCTGGAACGCACGAACAAAACGCCGCTATTCGGATATAACGATGGATTATTTTGGACCAAACCAACATTTGTTATTGAAGTAGCAGTCCTGGGTGTGTATTCTGACGAAGACAACAAAAGGTAATCAAACTTTTATAATAGTAAATATGATTATGGTGAGTGCTAAACTTGCCGGGTGTCTAAATAGCGAGCCCGTGATGCCTGGGCTATGTACTTAGAATATTGCAAAATGTGCTTTCACCAAAAAGCTATTTTAAAATCGGACATATCGAGTGCATAGAGGAGGTCTGTATCTATAATTCTTAAAATAATTGTTATGCTTTTTGTGAACGTTTATCGTGAGTAGAGATCCTTTGTTTTGGATAGAGATGACAAAGAAGGCCAAGAAATGGTCAGACAGGGTACTTCCTGTACAGAATCTTCTCAGGTTTTGGCCTGCCATTTGAGTTCTGTTATACTCACAGACACCATTCAAACAGTTTTAGAAACTTTAGGTTGTTTTCTATCCAAATCAAACAATTATATGCATATTCTAGTTTCTGGGCAGGAGTAATAAACAGATTAAATCGGGTATGTTTTTTATCCGGCCGTGAAAATACTGCCCCCTATCCATAAAAGGTTAACATAACCTTACCTTTTTTACTTTGTTTTTTATTCAAGTTTTTTTGTATCACGTAGACAGGAATCCTGTCCCACGGTCTTGTCTTGTCCTTATATAACAGGAATCCTGTCCCACGGTCTTGTCTTGTCCTTATATAACAGGAATCCTGTCCCACGGTCTTGTCTTGTCCTTATATAACAGGAATCCTGTCCCACGGTCTTGTCTTGTCCTTATATAACAGGAATCCTGTCCCACGGTCTTGTCTTGTCCTTATATAACAGGAATCCTGTCCCACGGTCTTGTCTTGTCCTTATATAACAGGAATCCTGTCCCACGGTCTTGTCTTGTCCTTATATAACAGGAATCCTGTCCCACGGTCTTGTCTTGTCCTTATATAACAGGAATCCTGTCCCACGGTCACAGTAAAGTCTCTTTATAATAGCAAATGTTCTCAATAATAACCAAGCCAGAGGCACAGGGCTAACACTTATCAAATTCCAAGAAAACCTGAGTAGTTAGAGGAAGTGGTTGGCCTACTTTCCCACCAAGAACATTTGCATTACATTTTCTACTTCCATTCTTCGTTTTGTATTAGTGTCAAGCTGTGCCCTAAAACCCTACTTTCTGAATACCGTCATTGTCGTGGCTGGTCTGGTGCAGCAGGTTGGTCCGACAGACACAGCTAGGTGGTCACTATGACGGCCAGTAAGACGTAGCAGTGGGAGCTCACCACTAACAGGTCATTTCCCTTTTAGCGCAGTGACTCCGCGCTTACAAAGGAACAGATGTGGAAACGTGGGGTGACATAGCAGCCATTATTCCATCTTCCATTTCCATTATGTTGTCCTGAAACGTGGGGTGACGGAGGGGACAACAGAACAGCCATTATTCCATCTTCCATTTCCATCATGTTGTCCTGAAACGTGGGGTGACGTAGCAGCCATTATTCAATCTTCCATTTCCATCATGTTGTCCTGAAACGTGGGGTGACGGAGGGGAAAACAGAACAGCCATCATTCAATCTTCCATTTCCATCTCTTTCCCCCGTCCTCATCAAAGTAGGAACTGTGACTTTAATATTTCCTACCGTCTGACCCCTTTCAGAATAAGACTTAGTCTACTAGGGTCCAGCATCGTGGTCTTCCTATTGACATTGTTTGTGTCAGCTGCTTATGCTTGGTGTTATGTTGCATTCGTAAGTGGGAGGTGGGAATTTACCAGTTGTTAAGTCGTAAATACCAGTTGTATGCATTCACGTGCTTTGAACTCATTGAGAAACGCCGATTAGCTAATGGCAACAAGCTGCGTAAAACATCAACTAAAAGTACAGCTATCATGCTTGTAAACAAATTATAGTGTTCCATAACCATATTAATAGATCACTTTTAATAAATAATGATTTGTTGTTGTATTAAACTGCCAAAAATGTTGTTATGGAGGTCATTTGGTTTGTAGGTGATGTCAGAGGTCAGCATGTGGGAGTAGTGGGAGCTCAGGATGATAGACGAGTTTCCCACTAGTAATTACCAGTTGGAGGGTCGTTAATGTAGATTTTTTATTAGTCGTATGTGGTACATTCCCACTTCCCACTTGGTTACGAATGCAGCATTACATTGTCATGTATTCCGCCAGATCTTACAACGCCTTAGGTATTTTACATATTGGCTAACCACATCACGTTATAGCAATCTGGTGCCCAACGGCACAGATGGTGACGTGGCACGTAACCATTGGTTGACGCATGCAACATCTGAGCAGGGAAACACAACCTTGATGTTCTACTTGGGGGCACAATACCTCCTGCTACTCAAGGAAAACAGAATCAGGTGTGAGCCTGCTCACTGTGGAGAAGCATCAGGTGTGGTTGTGTGCAAGCACCAATCAGAATGCTGGAATTGGCACCTCCCACCAGGTATAGAAAGCCTGCATTTGGGTTGCTCTGATGGAAGATCTCACTCAATGTCTAAACTGTTAAGGAGGCACATGCCTATGGCCAAGTTTCCACCAGTGATGTACTACACTTTTAGAAAGGAAAGTGCTATCTAGAACCTAAAAGGGTTCTACGATTGTCCCCATAGGAGACGCCTTTGAATAACCCTTTTTGCTTCCAGTTAAAGCCCTTCTGAGTTCCATGTAGATCCCTTTCCTACATGGAACCCAAAATAGTTCAACCTGGAACCAAAAATGGTTCTACTATGGGGACAGCTGAAGAACCCTTTTTTATAAGAGTTGCTTGCAGTCAGTGATTTCATATTGTGGACAAATGTCGCAACGTTGAGATTCTTGCAGCGAACCGATATCGTGGACATATGTCCCACCATTGAGTTCCTGACATTAATGGATATCGTAGACAATGTCCCAACATCCAGATTCTGAGCTGGCATGAAAAATAAAACTCACTGCATGACATAAACACTCGATTTATTTCATATAGCAAGGAAACCAGTGTTATAAAATAAAGAGATTGAATTAGTTAAATGAAGGGATAAAGGAGAAAGCTATACACCCCTACGTTTATGTATCATTTATAACCAGAACCATTAGCTGATTACTGAAGAGGCATTTGTTCATTATTAAGTAGGCATTTGTTATTGAAGTTGTGGCGTGGCATCGATATGTTCGGCTAATGATCCGTCTTCCCGTTATTGCAATGGGGTCGACTTGGGCCTTAACACTTGGGCTTTAACACTTGGGCCTTAACACTTGGGCCTTAACACTTGGAAATGAAGTGAGCAGGGCTAGCTTTCCCGAAGACTTCGTAGCTCAAGTTGACTGGAATGTCTTTGCACAACCATGCTGCACAGCCCAAAACTAGGAAATAAATCCAGGTTTGATAGTGAATCTTCTATTCGTCAATAAACAAACTTTGTATTAAAGGAACTACAGAGGTAGGATGTTAATGTAATCACCCTGTTGCAGGAGGACGTCCCTGCAATACAGGACATGTACAACCTGTACTGTATTTGAGGTTTAAAATGGCTTCTGAAGTTTGTAATTTCCACTTCGAAATTTCAGACTTGATTTTCCCTTAAGAAAAATGTTACAACCACTAGAAAAATGTCCATTAATTATAATCCACATGATAATTCACATTGGATTATTGTCATGCTGTAGCAAACTGTCTGAAATTAACATTCTACATCAGGACTAAGCTTTTGTGGTCATTTAAAATCTGCTTCACACACTGTAAGAGTTAGTCATTAGTCCACACTTGAGTGACTCACACATTGATTGGCATTAAACTGACATAAAACTCACAGGTGAAAACTGAAGAAGTCTGATATCACCTGCTTTGCATTTGCACATTTGGAAGATGAATCGGATTTGTCTCTGAATGCTTTGAGGGGTGCTGTCAGGGTGGCAGGGGTTGGGGGATTGGCATGTGTCAGACGTGGCTTAAAGGTGATTGGCTTATCTCTCTGACCATTTCTCATATGTTCTTGTCACAAAAAGAGCCGTGTTGAATAGACCAAACTGCAGCGGGAATATGGATGCTCATGTTTTAATTCAAAAAAGGAGTAACGCATCCACTGGAAAACAATATACACGACAGGAACAGTTTTGCAGGCACACAACACGCAGTGCAAAAACAACTACCCACGAAAACCAAACAAACACCTACTTATGGGACTCCCAATCAGAGGCAACTAGAA
Source organism: Salmo salar (assembly GCF_965601325.2). Lineage (NCBI taxonomy): Eukaryota > Metazoa > Chordata > Actinopteri > Salmoniformes > Salmonidae > Salmo > Salmo salar. Next base: position 471,429 of record NW_027675309.1, on the reverse strand, counting down.
ACACCTGCCTCCAATTGAGAGTCCAGCACCCAAAACTACACATAGAAAAACAAACCTAGAACCTATACCAAACTAACACACCCCACTACACCACACACAAAACCCCATAATACAAAACAAATATACCTCTGCCACGTCCTGACCAAATATAATAGAAATAATACCTAAATATTGGTCAGGACGTGACAGTTCTGAACTATATGAACTCGCAACTAGCATACACACCAAAAACTTCCAGTGATTTTACTAAATTACTCAGCATAAACGTTCACAAAATACATAACAATTATTTTAAGAATTATAGATACAGAACTCCTTTATGCAATCGCGGTGTCAGATTTTAAAATAGCTTTTCGGCAAAAGCACATTTTGTTATATTCTGAGTACATGGCTCGTCCATCACAGGCAAGCTATTCAGACACCCGCCAACATCGGGGCTCAGTAAACTCAGAATTACTATTAGAAAAATTGGATTACCTTTGCTGTTCTTCATCAGAATGCACTCCCAGGACTTCTACTTCAACAACAAATGTTGTTTTGGTTCCAAATAATCCATAGTTATATCCAAATACCGCCGTTTTGTTTGTGCGTTCAGGTAACTATCCAAACGGTGACCCGCGAGTGCATTTCGTGAGAAAAAAATTCAAAATATTCCATTACCGTACTTAGAAGCATGTCAAACGCTGTTTAAAATAAATTTTTATGCTACTTTTCTTGTAAAATAGTGATAATATTCCAACCGGGCAACGTTGTATTCATTCAAAGGCTGAAAGGAAAAAATGGAGAAGTCTCGTGAATGCGCATCTCAGTCTCACTGTCCCCAGGCTGACCACTCACAAACAGAGCTCCTGAACCTTGCCCAGAGACAGCAGACATTCTGGCTGCTTTAGAGAGCCAATGGAAGCCTTAGAAAGTGTCACGTTACAGCACAGATGCTGTATTTTCGATAGAGATGCAATTAGAAGGAAAACAAATTGTCAGACAGGGCACTTCCTGCATGGAATCTTCTCAGGTTTTGGCCTGCCATATGAGTTCTGTTATACACACAGACACCATTCAAACAGTTTTAGAAACTTTAGAGTGTTTTCTATCCAAATCTACTAATTATATGCATATTCTCGTTTCTGGGCAGGAGTAGTAACCAGATTAAATTGGGTACGTTTTTCATCCGGACGTGAAAATACTGCCCCCTACCCAAGAGAGGTTAATTCAACGGAAACGGTACTGTACAACCAGTTAAAGAAAGGTGTGATTATGGTGGCCCAGAGGGTGACTGTGTATGGTGTGCTGCACGACTCGAGATATGAGATTTCAAATAGTGAGACCCATAATGACCAGGCCACACTTCGCCATACCCACCAAATGGGAGAAAACATACTTCAAAGGCTTTTGAAGAACAGTGAGCATCGTTTTGGGGAAACGTGTCGTTCAGTACAAACCGTCACGAAATGAAGCAAACGTTGAACCCAACTGAACGCACCCCTGGAGTCTGTTTCTGTTTCCTGCACTAACCAAACATGAGGGAAACCACTTAAGGCCTGGTTGTGTAATGGAGGGAGAGGGCAATAATACACCTCACTGTGGATGACCAGCTCTCCCAGACATTCAGCAGGAATTCACCTCCAAACACTTAATGGGGCTTCTGCAGATTCCAGCCCAATAAACACACAAATAAAAGCAAAAATACGACAAAACCAAAAGCACGTAAACTAGACTAAGGAAAATGTAGTTGCATAGTTCACGGCACAAACAGGCATCCATGTCACGGGTGTATCAAGGATCGGACCAAGACGCAGCGTGTTCGTAGTTCCACATCTTTATTTAAATCGTGAAACTTTGCAAAAATCACCAAAACACTTAGAACATACAAAATAACAACCCGTGACGCAGAGAGAAAACACTACTCAAAATTAACAACCCACAAACACCCAGGAAGAAAACCCCTACTTAAATATGACATCCAATTATAGACAACAAGGACCAGCTGCCTATAATTGGAGATCAACCTAAACAACCCCAACATAGAAAAAAAAACAGAACTAAAAACATAGAAATAGAAAACATAGAAAACACAAAACAGCCCCTGTCACGCCCTGACCACTCTACTATAGAAAATGACAACTTACTAGGGTCAGGACGTGACAATCCAACTATAATTGAGTTGAGCTCGAAGCCAAGTAGAGGAATTGACCTTCTCCTCGATAGCTACAGTAATTACAAACAGACTGCATCAGTATGGAAGTTGACAAACCATTTTGTCGCAAATCAACATTTATAAATAGATACAAATGCTGTAAGAATGACATAATAAAGGTGCTGTAAGAATGACATAATAAAGGTGATTTAATAATGACATAATAAAGGTGATTTAATAATGACATAATAAAGGTGATTTAATAATGACAGAATAAAGGTGATTTAATAATGACATAATAAAGGTGATTTAATAATGACATAATAAAGGTGATTTAATAATGACATAATAAAGGTGATTTAATAATGACATATTTAAGGTGATTTAATAATGACATAATTAAGGTGATTTAATAATGACATAAAGGGGATTTAAGCGTTTACAAAGTGAACCTATATGACTATCACAGTTGAATACATTTACATAGTGATCCTCTATCACAGTTTAATACATTTACAGAGTGATCCTCTATCCCAGTTTAATACATTTACATAGTGATCCTCTATCCCAGTTTAATACATTTACAGAGTGAACCTCTATCACAGTTTAATACATTTACAGAGTGATCCTCTATCCCAGTTTAATACATTTACAGAGTGATCCTCTATCACAGGTTAATACATTTACAGAGTGATCCTCTATCACAGATTAATATATTGACAGGTCTTTCTTGGGGTCAGGTATTAATGTAGTCAGAGCTTGAGTCAAACTGGGAGGGAGAGCATTATTTACAATGCTTTCAGAAAAGACCTCCAACAGAAAAGGGACTAACTGGGGAGAAACAGTTCTGTTAAACTCAGCAGATACACCATCAGTCCCAGGAGACCTCCAACAGAAACAGTTCTGTTAAACGCAGCAGTTACACCATCAGTCCCAGGAGACATATTATTTTAAGTTGTTCAATAGAATAAATGATGTGTTCAACTATAGTAGGGTCGTCACACTGTTCCCTGTCAGCCTCACCAACTGATTTCACATCCCCCAGACAATCAAAACAAAGAGTTGAGGACACCTCACAATACTGTAGAAGTTGAACTAAAGATGGAGATTAATGTGGGATCATCTGTGATGAGACCAGTCATATTTCATTGCTGAATTGTATTATTTTTAGAGTGGTATTTTTCTAACCTGAAAAGAAAAACTGGTTTAATTTTGTCCACCCTCCTCTAGCCATTTCTACCTACATGTGACAAAGGTTCCGTCTGCTTTCAGTCTATAAATATCATCCAACTGGTGTTGTAGATCAAACAGAACAGATTTATCCTCCTCTGAAACACTTTCAACAGGCTTTTGAACAAGACAGGTGATCTTTGTAATAACACTTTCTTCTTCAGCTCTCCTGGTCTTGGCAACAATACTCCCATGTTTACTTGCATATTTTCCAACCTCATATTTAAAAAGCTCCCAGTTATTACTGTATGAATTGTTATTTATAGCTTTGTTCCAGAAGTGTGTAATTACATTGTTTATCTCCATCTGGACCAACTCATGTTTTAATAGAGCTATTAATCTTCCAATAGGATGCTCTGCCAGGGCCATTATCAGAGATAAACAGTGTAATGTCAATATAAACAGCTCTATGATCAGTAAGGGCCATTATCAGAGATAAACACTGTAATGTCAATATAAACAGCTCTATGGTCAGTAAGGGCCATTATCAGAGATAAACAGTGTAATGTCAATATAAACAGCTCTATGATCAGTAAGGGCCATTATCAGAGATAAACAGTGTAATGTCAATATAAACAGCTCTATGATCAGTAAGGGCCATTATCAGAGATAAACAGTGTAATGTCAATATAAACAGTTCTATGATCTATAAGGGCCATTATCAGAGATAAACAGTGTAATGTCGGAGACACGTGATGCCGCGGAGCTGAACAGACGTTGACAAACCGAGCTCTTCAAATTTATCCTATTATTACCTAAATAACAACGTTGAAACAATATTCTAACATCGGCTGATAAATTGTCAAATACTTACCTTCCCAAAGAGCCATGGACCTCTGACCGAGAGGCAAGAAGGACGACCAAAACGTCGTTGAATCCCAAGACAACGATAACGCCACAGCTAGCAAGTTTAGCATTAGCCCTCATATCTCAGACGACAGTTCCAGACTATTGCTCTCGGCAGCCTCGCAAGACATGCTGGCTACTCTCCTCCGGGAAATTCAGGATGGTAACAAAGGTCTTTCTATGAAAATTGACTAGAAATCGGCTGAACTCCATTCTTCCATCGCCGACCTGAAATCCTCCATGAATGATCTCCTTCTGAGAACGACTGAGGCCGAGATGCGCATTAGCACAGTTGAGGACACCGTCGCTCGACATGACCAGGTTCTGATAGAACTGCAGAAGGATAATGCCTACCTCAAAAACAAAGTAGACCAGATGGAGAACCAGAGCAAACGCAGTAATATCCGTGTGGTGGGATTGAAAGAGGACAGCGAGGGCAGTGACCCGGTCCGCTTCTTCACTCAATGGATCCCGGATGTCCTAGGCATAATCAACTTCACCAAGCCGCTGGAAATCGAACGCGCCCACAGAACATCAGCGCCGAAACCCCGGCCAGAGGAGCCCCCACGTGTCGTTCTGGTCAGGTTCCTCCGTTTCCAAGACAGAGAGAAGATACTGCAACTCGCAAGAGCCAAAGGGGACATCACCATCGATGGCAAGAGGGTCAGCCTTTTCCCGGATATGAGTGCCGATCTCGCCAGACGTCGCAAGCAGTTCAGACCTGCCGCCAAAGCACTGAAGGAGAAGAACATCACCGGCTACCTCATCCACCCTGCTCGGATGAAAGTTCAGTACAAAGGCCGAAGCCATATCTTCAACACACCGGGAGAAGTGTTCACTTTTCTCAAAGAACCGAACCGCGAGTGAAAAACGGTCTCTCTGGGGGATAAGATCCAATCTGTTTGTTTTCTCTTATCTGGACTGAACTGCTGATATCGGATCCGTTTACCCCGCTATCCGGTCGCTATAATTGATTTGTACATTTCCAACTAACCGTTTTTCCCCGGGGTGAGTTCTATTACATTTACAGGAGACTATATTTTGGTTTAGTCACTGGGCGAAGCAATAAGTGGGTTTAGGCCCACCGCTTCACCCCCATTTATGTTTCTCCTCTCCCAAAAGAGACTCAAGCAGCCCTTACCGTGGGCAGTAATTATTCAGCCATAAATGTCTATTCACAACGTTTGTTTTCAATTTAGAGAGCTCGCAGGTTTTAGTTTATGCCAAGGTTTAGCTAGTAAGAGTAAGGTGGAAAGCCAGCAGCAACGTATCTCTACAAGTATATTCATGTTTGATTGTTGGGATTGTTGTTTTAGTCTGACAATCGGGGTGGGTGGGATTTTTTTCCCTTTTTTTCTATGTTTATTGTTGTTTCCTTCCTAAAGAGACACATAGGTCACTTCTGTGTTCAAACCAAAGTTGAAATATTTCCTGACTATTTACATATGAGAGATTTCCATTCGGTTACATATTTCAAACCCAACCTATGCTTAATCCACTAAAATATGTCACATTCAACGTAAAAGGCCTTAACAGCCCGATTAAAAGGAAAAGAGTCTATAAACATCTAGACGTTCTGCTAGCGGAACACCTGCTCCAATATCCAATGATGGGCGTGGCGCGAATTACAAATTCCTCTAAAATCCGAAAACTTCAATTTTTCAAACATATGACTATTTTACAGCATTTTAAAGACAAGACTCTCGTTAATCTAACCACACTGTCCAATTTCAAAAAGGCTTTACAACGAAAGCAAAACATTAGATTATGTCAGCAGAGTACCCAGCCAGAAATAATCAGACACCCATTTTTCAAGCTAGCATATAATGTCACAAAAAACAAAACCACAGCTAAATGCAGCACTAACCTTTGATGATCTTCATCAGATGACAACCCTAGGACATGATGTTATACAATGCATGCATGTTTTGTTCAATCAAGTTCATATTTATATCAAAAACCAGCTTTTTACATTAGCATGTGACGTTCAGAACTAGCATACCCCCCGCAAACATCCGGTGAATTTACTAAATTACTCACGATAAATGTTCACAAAAAACATAACAATTACTTTAAGAATTATAGATACAGAACTCCTCTATGCACTCGATATGTCCGATTTTAAAATAGCTTTTCGGTGAAAGCACATTTTGCAATATTCTCAGTAGATAGCCCAGCCATCACGGCTAGCCATTTAGACACCGACCAAGTTTAGCCCTGATCAAACTCCGATTTACTATTACAAAAGTTTCATTACCTTTGTTGTCTTCATCAGAATGCACTCCCAGGACTGCTACTTCAATAACAAATGTTGGTTTGGTCCAAAATAATCCATCGTTATATCCGAATAGCGGCGTTTTGTTTGTGCGTTCCAGACACTATCCGAAATGGTAAATCAGGGTCACGAGCATGGCGCAATTCGTGACAAAAGATTTCTAAATATTCCATTACCGTACTTCGAAGCATGTCAACCGCTGTTTAAAATCTATTTTTATGCCATTTTTCTCGTAAAAAAGCGATAATATTCCGACCGGGAATCTCCGTTTAGCTAAACAGAGGAAAGAAAACAAAGCTTTCGGTCAACGCGGGCACGAGCCTGAGTCTCACAGTACTGTAACCAGCCACTACCCAAACGCGCTACTTTGTTTCAACCAGAGCCTGCAAAGCCACGATTCAGCATTTTGCCGCCTCTGAGAGTCCATGTGAGCCGTAGAAAGTGTCACGTAAGAGCAGAGATCCCCTGTAATTGATAGAGATAATCAACAAGGCCAAGAAATGGTCAGACAGGGTACTTCCTGTACAGAATCTTCTCAGGTTTTGGCCTGCCAAATGAGTTCTGTTATACTCACAGACACCATTCAAACAGTTTTAGAAACTTTTGAGTGTTTTCTATCCAAAGCTAATAATTATATGCATATTCTAGTTTCTGGGCAGGAGTACTAATCAGATTAAATCGGGTACGTTTTTTATCCGTCCGTGAAAATACTGCCCCCTACCCCCATCAGGTTAAGAAATCATGTAAAGCGCAAAGCCTTATTATTATATTGCCAAACAGCTTAAAACAGATTTACGTCAACTTCTACAGATGTCAGTGGGGAAATGATTTCTGTCTCTCATGGTTCTGAACTCTCTGCTGGAGTTACCACTCTAATGAATCAGTTCAATGGTTTCTGTCTCTCATGGTTCTGAACTCTCTGCTGGAGTTACCACTCTAATGAATCAGTTCAATGGTTTCTGTCTCTCTCATGGTTCTGAACTCTCTGATGGAGTTACCACTCTAATGAATCAGTTCAATGGTTTCTGTCTCTCTCATGGTTCTGAACTCTCTGATGGAGTTACCACTCTAATGAATCAGTTCAATGGTTTCTGTCTCTCTCATGGTTCTGAACTCTCTGATGGAGTTACCACTCTAATGAATCATTTCAATGGTTTCTGTCTCTCATGGTTCTGAACTCTCTGCTGGAGTTACCACTCTAATGAATCAGTTCAATGGTTTCTGTCTCTCTCATGGTTCTGAACTCTCTGCTGGAGTTACCACTCTAATGAATCAGTTCAATGGTTTCTGTCTCTCTCATGGTTCTGAACTCTCTGCTGGAGTTACCACTCTAATGAATCAGTTCAATGGTTTCTGTCTCTCTCATGGTTCTGAACTCTCTGATGGAGTTACCACTCTAATGAATCAGTTCAATGGTTTCTGTCTCTCTCATGGTTCTGTACTCTCTGCTGGAGTTACCACTCTAATGAATCAGTTCAATGGTTTCTGTCTCTCTCATGGTTCTGAACTCTCTGATGGAGTCACCACTCTAATGAATCAGTTCAATGGTTTCTGTCTCTCTCATGGTTCTGAACTCTCTGCTGGAGTTACCACTCTAATGAATCAGTTCAATGGTTTCTGTCTCTCATGGTTCTGAACTCTCTGCTGGAGTTACCACTCTAATGAATCAGTTCAATGGTTTCTGTCTCTCATGGTTCTGAACTCTCTGATGGAGTCACCACTCTAATGAATCAGTTCAATGGTTTCTGTCTCTCTCATGGTTCTGAACTCTCTGATGGAGTTACCACTCTAATGAATCAGTTCAATGGTTTCTGTCTCTCTCATGGTTCTGAACTCTCTGATGGAGTCACCACTCTAATGAATCAGTTCAATGGTTTCTGTCTCTCTCATGGTTCTGAACTCTCTGCTGTTGTTACCACTCTAATGAATCAGTTCAATGGTTTCTGTCTCTCTCATGGTTCTGAACTCTCTGATGGAGTCACCACTCTAATGAATCAGTTCAATGGTTTCTGTCTCTCTCATGGTTCTGAACTCTCTGCTGGAGTTACCACTCTAATGAATCATTTCAATGGAAGTATTTTGCACTCAGACTGGGACCCTATTGGTCACTTTCTTTGTCTTGTTATCAACTGTGACATCATCATCATTATTACCAACATTTATTGGTTCAATTCCAAACTTGAAAAGGATCAGTGACTTGATTCTTTGGAAAAGCCTATTCTCCATTGGCTAACCAAGTTCCCTCATGCTTTACTTATAGTAGGTGGGGATTTATTTATTTCTCTGAATCGTTTAATTGACAGTTTATGTAAAGGTTTGATATTATTAACCTGTTAGGGCTAGGGGGCAGCATTGACACGGCTGGATAAAAAACATACCCGATTTAATCTGGTTACCACTCCTACTCAGTAACTAGAATATGCATATACTTATTACATATGGATAGAAAACACCCTAAATTTTCTAAAACTGTTTGAATGGTGTCTGTGAGTATAACAGAACTCAAATGGCAGGTCAAAACCTGAGAGATTCCTTTACAGGAAGTGGCCTGTCTGACCATTTCTGGAACTTCTTTGCCATCTCTATCATTTACTAAGGATCTCTGCTCTAACGTGACACTTCCCACGTCTTCCATAGGCTCTCAGAGCCCGGGAAAAAAGAGAATGTCGTCATTCCAGCCCCAGGCTGAAACACATTATCGCCTTTCTCAAGTGGCCCATCAAGAGACACTAGCTTATGCGCGTGACCCCGACCGCCCCCGCCTTTGGGATTTTTTCCTCTGTTTGCCGAAAAGGAGATTCCCTGTCGGAATATTATCGCTTTTCTACGAGAAAAATGACGTAAAAATTGATTTTAAACAGCGGTTGACATGCTTCGACGTACGGCAATGGAATACTTTGAATTTTATTGTCAGGAATTGCGCCAAGCGCGCGACACTTCTTTACTATTTCGGATAGTGTCTGGAACGCACGAACAAAACGCCGCTATTCGGATATAACGATGGATTATTTTGGACCAAACCAACATTTGTTATTGAAGTAGACGTCCTGGGTGTGCATTCTGACGAAGACAACAAAAGGTAATGACATTTTTATAATAGTAAATATGATTATGGTGAGTGCTAAACTTGCCGGGTGTCTAAATAGCGAGCCCGTGATGCCTGGGCTATGTACTTAGAATATTGCAAAATGTGCTTTCACCAAAAAGCTATTTTAAAATCGGACATATCGAGTGCATAGAGGAGGTCTGTATCTATAATTCTTAAAATAATTGTTATGCTTTTTGTGAACGTTTATCGTGAGTAATTTAGTAAAATGTTAGCGAATTCCCCGTAAGTTTGCGGGGGGTATGCTAGTTCTGAACGTCACATGCTAATGTAAAAAGCTGGTTTTTGATATAAATATGAACTTGATTGAACAAAACATGCATGTATTGTATAACATAATGTCCTAGGGTTGTCATCTGATGAAGATCATCAAAGGTGAGTGCTGCATTTAGCTGTCTTCTGGGTTTTGGTGACATTATATGCTGGCTTGAAAAATGGGTGTCTGATTATTTCTGGCTTGGTACTCTGCTGACATAATCTAATGTTTTGCTTTCGTTGTAAAGCCTTTTTGAAATCGGACAGTGTGGTTAGATTAACGAGAGTCTTATCTTTAAATGGCTGTAAAATAGTCATATGTTTGAGAAATTGAAGTAATAGGATTTTGAAGATTTTGAAAATCGCGCCACAGGCTGGCAGTGGCTGTTACGTAGGTGGGACGAATTCGTCCCGCCGGTCCCATAGAGGTTAATGTTTGGAGAGTAAAGTTTCCTAATGACTAGTCTTCCACTTGGAGTAACTAGACCCGGTCCAGACAATCACCACAGATCTTTGGTTGGTGTCTAAATGTTTTGATAAACAGGCTATTTCTGTTAACATCCTGGCTACTCCCCTTACTGACCATAGAGCTGTTTATATTGACATTACACTGTTTATCTCTGATAATGGCCCTTACTGATCATAGAGCTGTTTGTATTGACATTACACTGTTTATCTCTGATAATGGCCCTTACTGATCATAGAGCTGTTTGTATTGACATTACACTGTTTATCTCTGATAATGGCCCTTACTGATCATAGAGCTGTTTATATTGACATTACACTGTTTATCTCTGATAATGGCCCTGGCAGAGAATCCCATTGGAAGATGAATAGCTCTATTAAAACATGAGTTGGTCCAGATGGAGATAAACAATGTAATTACACACTTCTGGAACAAAGCTATAAATAACAATTCATACAGTAATAACTGGGAGCTTTTTAAATATGAGGTTGGAAAATATGCAAGTAAACATGGGAGTATTGTTGCCAAGACCAGGAGAGCTGAAGTAGAAAGTGTTATTACAAAGATCACCTGTCTTGTTCAAAAGCCTGTTGAAAGTGTTTCAGAGGAGGATAAATCTGTTCTGTTTGATCTACAACACCAGTTGGATGATATTTATAGACTGAAAGCAGACGGAACCTTTGTCACATGTAGGTAGAAATGGCTAGAGGAGGGTGGACAAAATTAAACCAGTTTTTCTTTTCAGGTTAGAAAAATACCACTCTAAAAATAATACAATTCAGCAATGAAATATGACTGGTCTCATCACAGATGATCCCATATTAATAATCTCCATCTTTAGTTCAACTTCTACAGTATTGTGAGGTGTCCTCAACTCTTTGTTTTGATTGTCTGGGGGATGTGAAATCAGTTGGTGAGGCTGACAGGGAACAGTGTGAAGACCCTACTATAGTTGAACACATCATTTATTCTATTGAACAACTTAAACATAATACGTCTCCTGGGACTGATGGTGTATCTGCTGAGTTTAACACAACTGTTTCTGTTGGAGGTCTCCTGGGACTGATGGTGTATCTGCTGAGTTTAACACAACTGTTTCTGTTGGAGGTCTCCTGGGACTGATGGTGTATCTGCTGAGTTTAACACAACTGTTTCTGTTGGAGGTCTCCTGGGACTGATGGTGTATCTGCTGAGTTTAACACAACTGTTTCTCAACAGTTGGTATCTTTTCTGTTGGAGGTCTTTTCTGAAAGCATTGTAAATAATTCTCTCCCTCCCAGTTTGACTCAAGCTCTGACTACATTAATACCTGACCCCAAGAAAGACCTGTAAATGTATTAAACTGTGATAGAGGATCACTCTGTAAATGTATTAAACTGTGATAGAGGATCACTCTGTAAATGTATTAAACTGTGATAGAGAATCACTCTGTAAATGTATTAAACTGTGATAGAGGATCACTCTGTAAATGTATTAACCTGGGATAGAGGATCACTCTGTAAATGTATTAAACTGGGATAGAGGATCACTCTGTAAATGTATTAAACTGTGATAGAGGATCACTCTGTAAATGTATTAAACTGTGATAGTCATATAGGTTCACTTTGTAAACGCTTAAATCCCCTTTATGTCATTATTAAATCACCTTTATTATGTCATTCGTACAGCACCTTAATTATGTAATTATTAGATCACCTTAATTATGTCATTATTAAATCACCTTTATTATGTCATTATTAAATCACCTTTATTATGTCATTATTAAATCACCTTTATTATATCATTATTAAATCACCTTAATTATATCATTATTAAATCACCTTTATTATGTCATTATTAAATCACCTTTATTATGTCATTATTAAATCACCTTTAATATGTCATTATTAAATCACCTTTATTATGTCATTATTAAATCACCTTTAATTATGTCATTATTAGATCACCTTTATTATGTCATTATTAAATCACCTTTATTATATAATTATTAAATCCCCTTTATGTCATTATTAAATCACCTTTATTATGTCATTATTAAATCACCTTTATTATGTCATTATTAAATCACCTTTATTATATAATAATTAAATCACCTTTATTATGTCATTATTAAATCACCTTAATTATGTCATTATTAAATCACCTTTATTATGTCATTCTTACAGCACCTTTATTATGTCATTATTAAATCACCTTTATTATGTCATTCTTACAGCACCTTTATTATGTCATTCTTACAGCATTTGTATCTATTTATAAATGTTGATTTGCGACAAAATGGTTTATCAACTTCCATACTGATGCAGTCTGTTTGTAATTACTGTAGCTATCGAGGAGAAGGTCAATTCTGCTACTTGGCTTCGAGCTCAACTCAATTATAGTTGGATTGTCACGTCCTGACCCTAGTAAGTTGTCATTTTCTATAGTAGAGTGGTCAGGGCGTGACAGGGGCTGTTTTGTGTTTTCTATGTTTTCTACAAGACAAGACCGTGGGACAGGATTCCTGTTATATAAGGACAAGACAAGACCGTGGGACAGGATTCCTATTATATAAGGACAAGACAAGACCGTGGGACAGGATTCCTGTTATATAAGGACAAGACAAGACCGTGGGACAGGATTCCTGTGAAGACACTGTAAGGACATGGAAGTGTAGTCACCAGCAGACATGGCAGAGGCGTTAGAAGACCCTTTAAGGCATGTCTGTCTGACTGACCAGCTGCACCAGACCAGCCACGATGAGGACGCTCTTCAGAAAGTAGAGTTTTAGGGCACAACTTGATACAAAAAAACTCTAATAAAAAACAGAAAGTAAAAAAGGTAAGGTTATGTTAATAGATAATGCGTGTGGTTCTTGTTAGAAAAGAAGGACAAAGCCTTTCTCACTCAGATTTCCTTGGGATATAGTGTAAGCGCAATGGCTCTGTCTCAGCTGTTGAGATCATTGACAATTTATTGTGCAGACCTTATTGAGATAGTGGGACACGGACAGGGTTCCACTAAGGACATTATAAGGACACTAGGGTGTACAAGTACCAGCAGACATGGCTTTATCATCACACTGAAGGGCTTTACTTCAACAGGTGGACATGTACCTTGTACAGTGGCAGCCATTGGAAACGCTTTGATGTCATAGCATATGAGGTTTTTTTGGAGACCCTTTAAGAATGGTCTAATGTTCTGTTGGCCATTAGCCCTGTATGGAATGTTTGTGCACATTCCTCAGAGGAAAACAGGAACCAAGTCGTATACTTAGGCCAGGATTCAAATGGAGGCTGCGTTGGAGAACACTTGACATTTAAAGGTAATTTCCGATTCAACCGACATCTGCAGCGTTTACCATAAATTCCATCACTGCTGACACAGGAACATTGCCTTTAAAAAGGTCTAAGGGCCCAGGGATGGGTTTCTACTAAGCTGACATAGGGAATTGTTTTAAGATGGTCATACCAAGTATCATTTAGATATTTCATTTGGACTTTTAGGACCCCTGTAAGTAATGAAAACAGATATTTGATTAGACATTGAATTTGGCCTTACTGCTATTAGCCCACAGAAACACATTGAATAACAACAGTTCTGTAAGGTTATACATGTATATGATGTAGCCTACATAGATAACGCATGCAGACACGTGCACAAAAAACACACATGCAAGCACATGTGTCGGATAGCTACGCACGCACACACACATCCACACACAAACACACCCCAATTAATAATGCGATGGAAGTGAGTCAAATGACCAAATTTCCCTCTAGTGGCCTCATGGGTGGAACCTTATTAATATGTTTCATCATTTCATCATTAATAAACATTATATTGGTTTAAACTGCGAAAATATGGTGTTTCTGTGTCAAATGGTTTTGTTATATTTCAGTCTTCTGTGATGTATATAAAGTGTAATATTGGGAGGCAAACTCAAAATTAAATACACTATATATATATATATATATATATATATACACTATATATGGACACCCCTTCAAATTAGTGGATTCGGCTATTTCAGCCACACCCGTTGCTGACAGGTGTATTAAATCGAGCACATGGCCAAGCGATCTCCATAGGAAAACATTGGCAGTAGAAAGGCCTTACTGAAGAGCTCAGTGACATTCAACGTGGCACCGTCATAGGATGCCACCTTTCCAACAAGTCAGTTCATCACATTTCTGCCCTGCTAGAGCTGCCCCGGTCAACTGTAAGTGCTGTTATTGTGAAATAGAAATGTCTTGGAGCAACAACGGCTCAGCCACGAAGTGGTAGGCCACACAAGCTCACAGAATGGGACCACAGAGTGCTGAAACGGATAGCACGTAAAAATCATCTGTCCTCGGTTGCAACACTCACTACCGAGTTCCAAACTGCCTCTGGAAGCAACGTCAGCACAAACACTGTTCATTGGGAGATTCATGGAATGGGTTTCCATGGCCTGCAGCCGCCACTTTGTAAATGTATTAAACTGTGATAGAGGATCACTCTGTAAATGTATTAAACTGTGATAGAGGATCACTATGTAAATGTATTAAACTGTGATAGAGGATCACTCTGTAAATGTATTAAACTGTGATAGAGGATCACTCTGTAAATGTATTAAACTGTGATAGAGGATCACTCTGTAAATGTATTAAACTGTGATAGAGGATCACTCTGTAAATGTATTAAACTGGGATAGAGGATCACTATGTAAATGTATTAACCTGTGATAGAGGATCACTCTGTAAATGTATTAAACTGGGATAGAGGATCACTTTGTAAATGTATTAAACTGTGATAGAGGATCACTCTGTAAATGTATTAAACTGTGATAGAGGATCACTCTGTACATGTATTAAACTGTTATAGAGGTTCACTTTGTAAATGTATTAAACTGTGATAGAGGATCACTCTGTAAATGTATTAAACTGTGATAGAGGTTCACTTTGTAAATGTATTAAACTGTGATAGAGGATCACTTTGTAAATGTATTAAACTGGGATAGAGGATCACTCTGTAAATGTATTAAACTGTGATAGAGGATCACTCTGTAAATGTATTAAACTGTGATAGAGGATCACTCTGTAAATGTATTAAACTGTGATAGAGGATCACTTTGTAAATGTATTAAACTGTGATAGAGGATCACTCTGTAAATGTATTAAACTGTGATAGAGGATCACTCTGTAAATGTATTAAACTGTGATAGAGGATCACTCTGTAAATGTATTAAACTGGAATAGAGGCTCACTCTGTAAATGTATTAAACTGTGATAGAGGATCACTATGTAAATGTATTAAACTGGGATAGAGGATCACTCTGTAAATGTATTAAACTGTGATAGAGGATCACTTTGTAAATGTATTAAACTGGGATAGAGGATCACTCTGTAAATGTATTAAACTGTGATAGAGGATCACTCTGTAAATGTATTAAACTGTGATAGAGGATCACTCTGTAAATGTATTAAACTGTGATAGAGGATCACTCTGTAAATGTATTAAACTGTGCATTTTACCAGTTCCAGTCCCCTTCCTCCTGGGCATACTTTTTGAGAAGCTCTGTTCTGAGAAACTCAGTTCTGGTGACCAAATAAAAGTACATTCTCCTCCAAAATGTATCAAAATAAAATTATGCTGACACCATCTAAAATAACTTCCACCTCCAGAAATGACCCCAATAAGATTTTGTTAAAAATGTTAAATTATTTTAACACATTGGACCAAAAACCTGTATGGATGGTATATTATCAGCTATAAGCAATAAACATTATCACCTGCAACCCAACTGATGCAGCATAGTGGCTATAAATACATAGGCTGAAGCATGGGGTTTGTCTATCTATATTATCACCTGTATGAACTGATGCAGCATAGTGGCTATAAATACATAGGCTGAATCATGGGGTTTGTCTATCTACATTATCACCTGTATGAACTGATGCAGCATAGTGACTATAAATACATAGGCTGAATCATGGGGTTTGTCTATCTATATTATCACCTGTATGAACTGATGCAGCATAGTGACTATAAATACATAGGCTGAATCATGGGGTTTGTCTATCTACATTATCACCTGTATCAACTGATGCAGCAGTGTCCACATGGTCTGATAAACACTCCTAACAACCCCACCACTAGGAGGTGTCCACATGGTCTGATAAACACTCCTAACAACCCCACCACTAGGAGGTGTCCACATGGTCTGATAAACACTCCTAACAACCCCACCACTAGGAGGTGTCCACATGGTCTGATAAACACTCCTAACAACCCCACCACTAGGAGGTGTCCACATGGTCTGATAAACACTCCTAACAACCCCACCACTAGGAGGTGTCCACATGGTCTGATAAACACTCCTAACAACCAGACCACTAGGAGGTGTCCACATGGTCTGATAAACACTCCTAACAACCCCACCACTAGGAGGTGTCCACATGGTCTGATAAACACTCCTAACAACCAGACCACTAGGAGGTGTCCACATGGTCTGATAAACACTCCTAACAATCTCACCACTAGGAGGTGTCCACATGGTCCTAAATCACACCGTTTCCTCATTTTGTATCACATTCCAATGATAAAACTGGTCATGTTGCCTAGTGGTTAGAGTGTTGGGAATGTAACTGAAAGGTCACTGGTTTGAATACCTGAGCTGTCAAGGTGTAAATCTGTCTATGTGCCGTTAAGCAAGGCACTTAACCCTAATTTGCTCCAAGGGAACCGTACTACTATGGCTGACCCTGTAAAACAACACATTTCACTGCACCAATATGGTGTTTGTGACAATAAAACATTTTATGTATTTTTTTCTCAATTACAACAATTCATTTAACAATGCTGGTAACAGATCTTGATGACATTCCTCCAAGGACACCTTGACTTGCATTACATTCTCACTGCAGAAAAATATTCTCATGTTATTGAACCATAAATTGTACATATATGTGTTAGATAATAACCCTGGATGATGAATGTGTGAACTATCTTGTCATCTTTTTGGGTAACCACAATGGAACATTCTAGTCTTTAAGGACATGAACTGGCAGAACAGGTTTAAGCAAAGTATGGAGTCATTGTTTTCAGGAAGGTGCAACCATGGTGATAGGAGAGACAGGAGGCAGACTAAGGGAAAGGGATAACAAACCAGGGTCACCATACTACTGTCTGACCCTGTAAAACAACACATTTCACTGCATCTATCATACTACTATGGCTGACCCTGTAAAACAACACATTTCACTGCATCTATCGTACTACTATGGCTGACCCTGTAAAACAACACATTTCACTGCATCTATCATACTACTATGGCTGACCCTGTAAAACAACACATTTCACTGCATCTATCATACTACTATGGCTGACCCTGTAAAACAACACATTTCACTGCATCTATCGTACTACTATGGCTGACCCTGTAAAACAACACATTTCACTGCACCTATCGTACTACTATGGCTGACCCTGTAAAACAACACATTTCACTGCACCTATCATACTACTATGGCTGACCCTGTAAAACAACACATTTCTCTGCATCTATCATACTACTATGGCTGACCCTGTAAAACAACACATTTCACTGCATCTATCCGCTGTCTGTGACAATAAAACATTTTTAAAGCAAGCTAACATTTTTTTTTAAATTACAACAGTTAATTTAACAATGCTGGTTATAAATCTTGTTGACATACATCCAAGGACAGCTTGACTTGCATTACACTCTCACTGCAGAAAAATATTCTCATGAAATCACATGATTTCTAGTTAGAGAAAAGGATTCCTGTAAACACGACCTGCTACAAGCAGGAAACAAGTTATGGACAAACCAGAAATGTAACATATCTGTTTGAAAGTAACCCTGGATGATGAATGTGTGAACTATCTTGTTATCTTTTTGGGTAACCACAATGGAACATTCTAGTCTTTAAGGACATGAACTGGCAGAACAGGTTTCAGCAAAGTATGGAGTCATTGTTTTCAGGAAGGTGTACCCATGGCCAGTGGTGTAAAGTACTTCAGTAAAAAATTTTGATAATTTTACATCACAACATTCCCAAAGAAAAGAATGTACTTTTTAATCTATACATTTTACCTGACACCCAAAAGTTCTCGTTACATTTTGAAAGCTTAGACAGGACAGGAAAATGGTCTAATTCACTTATCAAGACAACACATGGTCATCTCTACTGCCTCTGATCTGGCGGAGTCAGGAAACACAAATGCATCTTTTGTAAATGACGTCTTCGTTTTGGTATGTGCCCCCTATCCATACATTTTAAAAACAAGATAATGGTGATGCCTGCTTTGCTTAATAGAAGGAATTTGAAATGATTTATACTTTTAATTTTACTTTTCATACTTAAGTATATTTAGAACCAAATATTTTTAGACTTTTACTCAGGTATGACAATTGGGTACTTTTTCCACAACTGTCTATGATGATAGGAGAGACAGGAGGCAGACTAAGAGCAAGGGCAGCCACCTGAACTACTGCCCTAGAAAAGACAAGGAGCAGTCTACACACACACAGCCACCTGAACTACTGCCCTACAAAGACAAGGAGCAGTCTACACAAACAGCCACCTGAACTACTGCCCTAGAAAAGACAAGGAGCAGTCTACACACACACAGCCACCTGAACTACTGCCCTACAAAGACAAGGAGCAGTCTACACAAACAGCCACCTGAACTACTGCCCTACAAAGACAAACAGCATCTACACAAACAGCCACCTGAACTACTGCCCTACAAAGACAAACAGCATCTACACTAACAGCCACCTGAACTACTGCCCTACAAAGACAAGGAGCAGTCTACACACACAGCCACCTGAACTACTGCCCTAGAAAAGACAAGGAGCAGTCTACACACACAGCCACCTGAACTACTGCCCTAGAAAAGACAAGGAGCAGTCTACACACACAGCCACCTGAACTACTGCCCTAGAAAAGACAAGGAGCAGTCTACACAAACAGCCACCTGAACTACTGCCCTAGAAAAGACAAGGAGCAGTCTACACAAACAGTGAATCTGAGAAAAATGGTTTCAAGTTTGTTTTTTAGTCCATGCATATCAACCATGACCACTGATCTGACCTATGACCCCTAAAACACAAAAGAAAAGTGCAGCATCTAGAAATCTGAATGTGATTATCCAGCTTTCTTGTTGTTTTTCTGTTTGATGAAACTAGTTGAGAGTTCTGTGTTATTTCTTATTTGATGTACCTTTATTTAACCAGGTAGGCCAGTTGAGAACAAGTTCTCATTTATAACTGCGACCTGGCCAAGATAAAGCAAAGCAGTTTGACAGAAACAACACAGAGTTACACATGGGATAAATGTCATGTCCTGACCAGTAAAAGGGGTTATTTGTTATTGTAGTTTGGTCAGGGCGTGGCAGGGGGGTGTTTGTTTTGTGTGTTTCAGGGTTTTGATGTATGTTCTATATTTTCTATTTCTATGTTTATTCTAGGTTTTTCTATCTATGTTGTGTTTTTTCAATGACCTCCAATTAGAGGCAGCTGGTATTGTGACCAGTGAGCTGAGATAAGGGGTGGCTTTACCTAGCAAAGGCTTATAGATGACCTGGAGCCAGTGGGTTTGGAGACGAATATGAAGCGAGGGCCAGCCAACGAGAGCATACAGGTCGCAGTGATGGGTAGTATATCGGGCTTTGGTGACAAAACGGATGGCACTGTGATAGACTACATCCAATTTGCTGAGTAGAGTGTTGGAGGCTATTTTGTAAATGACATCACCGAAGTCAAGGATCGGTAGGATAGTCAGTTTTACAAGGGTATGTTTTGGCAGCATGAGTGAAGGAGGCTTTGTTGTGAAATAGGACGCCGATTCTAGATTTAATTTTGGATTGGAGATGCTTAATGTGAGTCTGGAAGGAGAGTTTACAGTCTAACCAGACACCTAGGTATTTGTAGTTGTCAAAATATTCTAAGTCAGAACCGTCCAGAGTAGTGATGCTTGATGGGCGGGCAGGTGCGGGCAGCGATCGGTTGAAGAGCATGCATTTAGTTTTACTTGCATTTAAGAGCAGTTGGAGGCCTCAGAAGGAGAGTTGTATGGCATTGAAGCTCGTCTGGAGGGTTGTTAACACAGTGTCCAAAGAAGGGCCAGAAGTATACAGAATGGTGTCGTCTGCGTAGAGGTGGATCAGAGACTCACCAGCAGCAAGAGTGACATCATTGATGTATATAGAGAAAAGATTTGGCCCGAGAATTGAACCCTGTGGCATCCCCATAGAGACTGCCAGAGGTCCGGACAACAGGCCCTCCGATTTCACACACTGAACTCTATCAGAGAGGTAGTTGGTGAACCAGGTGCGGCAGTCATTTGAGAAACCAAGGCTGTTGAGTTTGCTGATAAGAATGTGGTGATTGACAGAGTCGAAAGCCTTGGCCAGGTCGATGAAGACGGCTGCACAGTATTGCCTTTTATCAATGGCGGTTATGATATCGTTAAGGACCTTGAGCGTGGCTGAGGTGCACCTATGACCAGCTCTGAAACCAGATTGCATAGCGGAGAAGGTACGGTGGGATTCGAGATGACCGTTGATCTGTTTATTAACTTGGCTTTCGAAGACTTTAGAAAGGCAGGGTAGGATAGATATAGGTCTGTAACAGTTTGGGTCTAGAGTGTCACCCACTTTGAAGAGGGGGATGACCGCGGCAGCTTTCCAATCTTTAGCGATCTCAGACGATACGAAAGAGAGGTTGAACAGGCTAGTTATGTAGTTGTGTTTTCATGTTTTGAATGTTGTATTGTAGTAGGCCTAACCCTCACCAATTATTCTGGTGATGGAGAGAGACACCAGACAAGACACAGAGACAGCAACAGACGACACAGAGAAAGTGATGGAGAGAGGCAGAGGATGGGAGTGTACAGTAGACTGTATTACTTATAGCTGCTATAGGGGTTCTAATTACTGCACTGTTTGTGAGTCTGTCTGTGTGTGTGTGTGTGTGTGTGTGTGTGTGTGTGTGTGTGTGTGTGTGTGAGAGAGAGAGAGAGAGAGAGAGAGAGAGAGAGAGAGAGAGAGAGAGAGAGAGAGAGAGAGAGAGAGAGATTAGGTACTGTGGGATTCTTTAATCAGTTTGCCTCATTAGACAGGTCAGTCTATGTTTGAAGTTCTTGAGTGATTTTTGGCAATACACTGGTGTTGTATTCATGGTTTTAGCTGTTGAAATTCTGTCCCGGACCCCCCTACTGGCTATGAGCTAAGCCACCAATGTCTTCACATCCTAGGGGAGAGAGAAGCTGCTACACCTGGGGAGAGAGAAGCTCACACCCCTGGGGAGAGGAGCTGCTACTCCTGGGGAGAGAGGAGCTGCTACCCTTGGGGAGAGAGGAGCTGCTACCCCTGGGGAGAGAGGAGCTGCTACCCCTGGGGAGAGAGGAGCTGCTACCCCTGGGGAGAGAGGAGCTGCTACCCCTGGGGAGAGAGGAACTGCTACCCCTGGGGAGAAAGGAACTGCTACCCCTGGGGAGAGAGGAGCTGCTACCCCTGGGGAGAGAGGAGCTGCTACCCCTGGGGAGAGAGGAGCTGCTACCCCTGGGGAGAAAGAGGAGCTGCAACCAGGAGAGACTCCGACCCTGCTCGGGAAGAGCTTAACGATTGGTGATTGTTGGGGCACGATTGGCAGGAGCTTCAGTGATGAAGACTGCTGAACTTGCTGATGTTTCACAATATGCCACGGCCGTCTCAGTCACCAGGTCTCAACACAACTGAACACAACCATCCCTCCAATAGACTTCCAGACAGTTGTAGAATGTTTGCCAAGGCACATTGTAAGAGCTGTAAAGAGAGAGGGACTCGGAGAGAGAACAGGTAGAACCTGATATGTAAATGAGCAGAGCAAACGAAAGCAACTTTCAACGACCGAATGATCATTCAGACTCTGTTTCTATTGAGAGATAAAAGGTAAGACGACGATTGTTATGTGTATTAATATAGTTGATGATATTGTTGTGTGTATTAATATAGTTGGTGATATTGTCATGTGTATTAATATAGTTGGTGATATTGTTGTGTGTATTAATATAGTTGGTGATATTGTTATGTGTATTAATATAGTTGATATTGTTATGTGTATTAATATAGTTGATGATATTGTTATGTGTATTAATATAGTTGATGATATTGTTGTGTGTATTAATATAGTTGATGATATTGTTGTGTGTATTAATATAGTTGATGATATTGTTATGTGTATTCATATAGTTGATGATATTGTTGTGTGTATTCATATAGTTGATGGTATTATTATGTGTATTCATATAGTTGGTGATATTGTTGTGTGTATTCATATAGTTGATGGTATTGTTATGTGTATTAATATAGTTGGTGATATTGTTGAGTGTATTAATATAGTTGATGATATTGTTATGTGTATTAATATAGTTAATGATATTGTTATGTGTATTAATATAGTTGATGATATTGTTGTGTGTATTAATATAGTTGATGATATTGTTATGTGTATTAATATAGTTGATGATATTGTTATGTGTATTCATATAGTTGATGGTATTGTTATGTGTATTCATATAGTTGATGATATTGTTGTGTGTATTCATATAGTTAATTATATTTTTGGTGGACAGTGTTATAATAGTCCTACTCTCCTTAAAATGTTTTGATATAAATTAGATGCGTGGGGTGAATTCGTTCTGTGCCCATCTGTGTGCCCCAGGGTGATTGCTCCTACACTATCTACAATCTAAAAGGGTTCTTTGGCTGTCCCCATAGGAGAACCCTTCGTAGAACCCTTTTTTGGTACTAGGTAGAACACTTTTGGGTTCCGTGAAGAACCCTTTCCACCGAGGGTTCTACATGGAAGCCAGAAGGGTTCTACCTGGAACCCAAAAGCGTTCTCCTATGGGGACGGCCGGAGGACCCGTTTGGAACCCTTTATTCTAAGAGTGTACTGTATCATAGGTCTATAGACTTGTCTTCTCAAAACAGGCTTAAAACACAACTAGCAACAAACAAACATGTTCTCTTTCTAATCAACTGTTAATGCTTTTCACTCAGGAAGGTATGTTGTGTGAAAGAGAGACTAATAAATATTGTTCGAGAGACTAACAACAACTTACACTTCCTCAAAACAGTTTGTGTGTATTCATTAGTGCCCACCGTAGCAAAACGTTTCGGCAAGAGAAACCGTTTAGGTCACATTGTACAGCGTTTAGAGTAAACGGTTTATGTTTTATTTAACATCTTAAAACTGTTGGCTGTGGAGTAAACTAATGAATACAACCCAGGTTGTTGCCTACGACTCGGCATGTTGATACCTGCCTCTTGCTGAAACCTGAACGTAGCCTGAGGGGTATACTATGATACAGGCTTGATATACTGGTTTTCTAAAGCTAGCCAGCTTCAGTTAGCTTCACATTCCAGCTCAGGCCTCACCCATCAGAATATACACAACAGAACATAAAAAAATCGCAATGAAGTTTCAAGGTGAGAATCCTGCCAGGGATTATTGTAAAGTGTGTAGATAAATTAAATGTAATGTTAGTATAGTGAATGACAGTAAAACACTCCTGACAGTCTACTACTACTGAGACAGGTTGGTGTAATGTTAGTATAGTGAATGACAGTAAAACACTCCTA
>NW_027675309.1:427500-442500 GCF_965601325.2 Salmo salar | reverse complement strand
CAGTGACGTATTATTATTATTATTATTATTATTATTATTATTATTATTATTGTTATTGTTGTTGTTCTGTCTGTAACTACCTTAACAAACAATGACTTATTATTATTATTGACAGTTACCATGGAGATGAAATGTCACAACAACATGTTAATGTGATGCTTTAAATCACCTGACTGTTTCTATGTCTGTTAGTAAATGTTTTATTTCTCTAAGAGATAATGAATACATGAGAACAATTGACAGTCAAGAACTAGTTGTCACTGTTTTAACCACAACCAACATGCTGGATCTCTGTTTAGTTGTCACTGTGTTAACCACAACCAACATGCTGGATCTCTGTTTAGTTGTTACTGTGTTAACCACAACCAACATACTGGATCTCTGTTTAGTTGTCACTGTGTTAACCACAACCAACATGCTGGATCTCTGTTTAGTTGTCACTGTGTTAACCACAACCAACATGCTGGATCTCTGTTTAATTGTCCCTGTGTTAACCACAACCAACATGCTGGATCTCTGTTTAGTTGTCACTGTGTTAACCACAACCAACATGTTGGATCTCTGTTTACAGGGGTCAGTGCTCTAAAATGAGTCTCTCTGGGGAGAGGAAGGAGGGGGGCCCTGCCTCTAAAATGAGTCTCTCTGGGGAGAGAGAGGAGGGGGGCCCTGGCTCTAAAATGAGTCTCTCTGGGGAGAGAGAGGAGGGGGGCCCTGCCTCCAAAATGCATCTCTCTGGGGGACATGACACCAAAGCTAAGAGGTGAGATAACAATTTTATGAATAATTAATTAAGTTTATTTCCAAAATAAATAGCTATCTTAAGGTGAATGCACTTACTGTAAATCTCTCTGGATAAGAGCATCTGCTAAATCAGGGGTTCTCAATCCGGGGTCTGCGGAGGTACTGCAGGGGTTCTGCCGGAAGCGTGGGGAGTGGTGGTGTATCCAGGGAGAAAACTAAACTAATATTCTGAAATGTCATTGTGGTCTTATGTTCCCATCTATTGGAATTATTTAGCAACTGCATTAGTGCTGAAAAAAATGTGTTATTCCTTACAAAAGTAGTAATTACTGAGAATTACTAGTTAATTTTATCACTTACAATTATTTAGTTAATTACCAAATTGAGCCGGTCGGTCACATTTGAGAGTGAGGGAGATATATAGCATTTTGCATAAAAAAACATGATTTTTGTCTCTCTGAAATGAAACCATCAAGTGATAGATTTTAAACAAATCCTTGTCTGTGAGAGATGTAATAATGAATACATAATTTCTTTAAACAATAAAAGCTCATTTCTGTAAAGTGATATGTAGCGTTTTGGAACTCTTCTTATGTTTCCCATCTGAGATCAGAGTAGATGAGAGATGTAATGTTTGTCTCTGTTGTGTTGAAGACCAATCAAGCAGGAGAGACCAGCCTCCCCTGTACCCAGCTGTGTGTCCATGAAGTCTATGGAGCCTCCTATACTGTTTAGAGAGGGAGACTTTTCTACTGAACAAAGGTAAGAAGAACTCATGGGTCATGGTCAGTGAGTTAAACAACACTGTCTCTAGTCATTTCTCCTCTCCCATTTTCACATTTCTTTTTGTTGTTTTCATAATCCATAGGCTAATCCTTTAGTCCATTTTCATAGTCCTAAAACAGTGTGTGTGTGTGTGTGTGTGTGTGTGTGTGTGTGTGTGTGTGTGTGTGTGTGTGTGTGTGTGTGTGTGTGTGTGTGTGTGTGTGTGTGTGTGTGTGTGTGTGTGTGTGTGTGTGTGTACTGTAATCTCATGTTTTGTCCACAGAAACCAACAGGAGAGATCAGAGTCAGAGATTCTCAGTGGTCAGTCTTCCCAGAGTCATCAAACAGACCTGGACTCTATATTCAGTGTATGTGGTCCTGTTATGAACATTTGTTTTTGTTTTCCTCAAGTAAAGTTGATCTGTCAATTATTCATTAATGTGTTAATGAGAAAGCATTTCTTCTCTTGCTTAACTTATTTACTTGATTTATTTTAGTTGCTTGAAGAGAAAATGATGACATTTGTGAAGAACGAGCTGAAGATGTTCAAGAGGATTCTTAGTCCAGAACTCCCAGAAGGCTTTGAGAGTCAGAAGCAGGATAAGGAAGTGGTGGATGCTGAAGATGAGAAGCAGGAGAGCAGTGCCAGAGAGGGGGCTCTGAAGATCACACTGCACGTCCTGAGGAAAATGAACCAGAAGGAGCTCGCTGACACACTGGAGAAATGTAAGATCTGTCTGCCTCATGTTGAATGCTGTTTTATAACATTTAAAAGCTGTAGCTAAAGTACAGCTAAAGTAGCTGTGTAACTCAATGATATTGTAGCAACCTTAACACAACACATAGTGACCTCATCAAGTAGCAGAAGGGATGTGTTGTGTTGATTAATTTAGAGAGAGAGACAGAGACAGAGAGACAACATTAATAATACCATCAATAATACCAATAATTACATTATCAGTCACACCAGTCTGTAATGCATTATGAAAACATTTAAACAGTCAGTTAAGATAATAAATGATTATAATTTAAAATGTTATAACAGTCCTACAATACTGTAGGCATTAAAACAGACGTAATATTAATATCCTCTGTGCTATTTCTTCATTCAGATGAGCTTGCTGTGATTTGCCAACGTGAACTCAAATCTAATCTAAAGAAGAAGTTTCAATGTGTATTTGAGGGGATCGCTAAACAAGGAAACCCAACACTTCTCAATAAGATCTACACAGAGCTCTACATCACAGAGGGTGGAACAGGACAGGTCAATAATGAACATGAGCTGAGACAGATTGAGACAACAACCAGGAAACAAGCAAGACCAGAGACTGCAGTCAAATGTAACGACATCTTCAAACCCTTAACTGGACAAGACAAACGTATCAGAACTGTGCTGACAAAGGGAGTCGCTGGCATTGGAAAAACAGTCTCTGTGCAGAAGTTCATTCTGGACTGGGCTGAAGGAAAAGCAAATCAGGATGTCCAATTTGTGTTTTCATTCCGTTTTCGGGAGCTGAATTTGATGAAAGGGGAAAAACACACTTTGATTGAACTTCTTAATCACTTCTCAATGGAAATCAAACAATCAAGAATTTCCAACTACAACAAGTACAAAGTTCTGTTCATATTTGATGGTCTGGATGAGTGCCGACTGCCCCTAGACTTCCAGAAGAACAAGATCTGTTGTGACGTCACAGAGTCAATCTCAGTGGATGTTCTGCTGACAAATCTCATCAAGGGAAATCTGCTTCCCTCTGCTCTCCTCTGGATAACTACCCGACCTGCAGCAGCCAATAGGATCCCTTCAGGGTGTGTTGACCAGGTGACAGAGGTACGAGGGTTCAATGACCCACAGAAGGAGGAGTACTTCAGGAAGAGATTCAGTGATGAGGACCTGGCCAGCAGAATCATCTCACACATAAAGACATCAAGGAGCCTCCACATCATGTGCCACATTCCAGTCTTCTGTTGGATTTCTGCAACAGTCCTCGAACACATGCTGAAACATAAGAGAGAAGAGATGCCCAAGACTCTGACTGGGATGTACACACACCTTGTGGTGTTTCACACCAAACAGAAGAATGAAAAGTATCTTGGGAAAGAAGAGACAGATCCACACTGGAATAAAGACAGCATTCTGTCACTGGGAAAACTGGCTTTTCAACAGCTTGTGAATGGCAATCTGATTTTCTATGAAGAAGACCTGAAAGAGGCTGGCATTGATGTCAATGAAGCCTCAGTGTACTCAGGATTGTGCACACAGCTCTTTAAAGAGGAATTTTCGCTGTACCTGGACAAGGTGTACTGCTTTGTTCATCTGAGCATTCAGGAGTTTCTGGCTGCTGTATATGTGTTCCTCTCATTCATCAACAACAATGAGAATCTAATGGCCGAACCGCAATCAACGTCCAGGAACCTTTCTGTGCTGTTCAGAGACAAGTCTGAAGTTTCTTTCTACAAGAGTGCTGTGGATAAAGCCTTACAAAGTGAGACGGGAAACCTGGACCTTTTCCTCCGCTTCCTTCTGGGCCTCTCACTGAAGTCTAATCAGAAGCACTTACGAGGTCTACTGACAAAGACAAGAAGTAGCTCAAAGACCCATGAAAAAACAGTCAAGTACATCAAGGAGAAGATCAGGGAGAATCCCTCTCCAGAGAGGAGCATCAATCTGTTCCACTGTCTGAATGAACTGAATGACCATTCTCTAGTGGAGGAGATCCAAAGCTACCTGAGATCAGGAAGTCTCTCAAAACCCAACCTGTCACCTGCACAGTGGTCAGCTCTGGTCTTTGTGTTGCTGACTTCAGAAAAGGAGCTGGATGTGTTTGACCTGAAGAAATACTCCAGATCAGAGGAAGGTCTTCTGAGGCTGCTGCCAGTGGTCAAAGCCTCCAGAGCTGTTCTGTGAGTACATAAAATGACAAATAAAATTTAATCGTCAGGAAGAAATATTCAGGTTAAAGAAAAATATGCATTATAATATGTGTATAATATTATATTGAAAACATTGAATAAATGCATTGATTTTCACATTAGTATAACAATATGACCATACAACTCTAGGAGACAGAAGAAGAATCTATATGTTGTTTGGGAGAATTAACCAAATGCATCTGCCTTTGTCCTTCTACACTAAATTAACAATGTGTTTGAAGTCATGATCTCTTTGTCAGGCTGTCAGGCTGTCTAGTCACAGAGGAAGGCTGTGCTTCTCTGGTCTCAGCTCTGAGGTCAAACCCCTCACACCTGAGAGAGCTGGACCTGAGTAACAATGACCTGAAGGATTCAGGAGTGAAGCTGCTCTCTGCTGGTCTGGAGGATCCCCACTGTAAACTGGAGACTCTGAGGTCAGTATTCCTGTAGTTGGTCAACAAGTGATAACTGTTCACCAGATCCACATGTGTTTACCAGGCACACATAGTCCACACCATATGTGTTTGGACAGTGAAGCTTACAATTTTACATTTGGTGCTGTGCTCCAGCATTTTGGATTTGAGATCAAATGTTTCATATTAGTTGACAGTACAGAATGTCACCTTTTATTTGAGACTATTCGTATCTGTTTTACCGTTTACAAATGAAAGCATTTTATGTATCTAGTTCTCCCATTTCATGTATGTACAGTGGCTTGCAAAAGTATTCACCCCCATGGCATTTTTCCTTTTTTTTGTTGCCTTACAACCTGGAATTAAAATTGATTTTTGGGGGTTTGTATCATTTGATTTACAAAACATGCCTACACTTTGAAGATGCAAAATATTTTAATTGTGAAACAAACAAGAAATAAGAAAAAAAAGAACTTGACCGTGCGTAACTATTCACTCCCCAAAAGACAATACTTTATAGAGCCACCTTTTGCAGCTATAACAGCTGCTAGTCTCTTGGGGAATGTCTCTATAAGCTTGGCACATCTAGCCACTGGGATTTTCGCCCATTTTTCAAGGCAAAACTGCTCCAGCTCCTTCAAGTTGGATGGGTTCTGCTGGTGTACAGCAATCTGTAAGTCATACCACAGATTCTCAATTGGATTGAGGTCTGGGCTTTGACTAGGCCATTACAAAACAGTTACATTTTTCCCCTTAAACCACTCGAGTGTTGCTTTAGCAGTGTCAAATCTCTGGAAGACTGAAACAGGTTTCCCTCAAGGATTTCCCTGTATCTAGCACCATCCATCATTCCTTCAATTCTGACCAGTTTCCCAGTCCCTGCCGATGAAAAACAAACCCACAGCATGATGCTGCCACCACCATGCTTCACTGTGGGGATGAGATTCTCGGGGTGATGAGAGGTGTTGGGTTTGCACCAGACATAGCGTTTTCCTTGATGGCCAAAAAGCTCAATTTTAGTCTCATCTAACCAGAGTACCTTCTTCCATATGTTTGGGGAGTCTGCCACATGCCTTTTGGTGAACACCAAATGTGTTTGCTTATTTTTTTTCTTCAAGCAATGGCTTTTTTTCTGGCCACTCTTCCGTAAAGCCCAGCTCTGTGGAGTGTACGGCTTAAAGTGGTCCCATGGACAGATACTCCAATCTCCGCTGTGGAGCTTTGCAGCTCCTTCAGGGTTATCTTTGGTCTCTTTATTGCCTCTCTGATTAATGCCCTCCTTGCCTGGTCTGTGAGTTTTGGTGGGCGGCCCTCTCTTGGCAGGTTTGTTTTGGTGCCATATTCTTTCCATTTTTTAATAACGGATTTAATGGTGCTTCATGGGATGTCCAAAGTTTCAGATATTTTTTTATAGCCCAACCCTGATCTGTACTTCTCCACAACTCTGTCCCTGACCTTTTTGGAGAGCTCCTTGGTCTTCATGGTGCCGCTTGCTTGATGGTGCCCCTTGCTTAGTGGTGTTGTAGACTCTGGGGCCTTTCAGAACAGGTGTATATATACTGAGATCATATGACAGATCATGTGACACTTAGATTGCACACATGTGGAGTTTATTTAACTAATGATGTGACTTCTGAAGGTAATTGGTTGCACCAGATATTATTTATGGGCTTCATAGCAAAGGGGGTGAATACATATGCACACACCACTTTTCTGTTTTTAACTTTATTTTTTAAACAAGTCATTTTTTTCTTCTCTTGACCAATTTGGACTATTTTGTGTTTGTCCATTACATGAAATCCAAATAAAATCAATTTAAATTACAGGTTGTAACAAAATGGGAAAAACGCCAAGGGGGATGAATACTTTTGCAAGGCACTGTAGTTCTACCATTTGAAGAAGTCTTAATTATTTGGACAAATTCACTTATATTGTATTAAAGTAGTCATAAGTTTAGTATTTGGTCCCATATTCCATGCCTGCAGTGATTACATCAAGCTTGTGATTCTACAAACTTGTTGAATTCATTTTTCAGTTTGTTTTGATTGTATTTTGGATGATGTTTTTCCTAATAGAAACTGATTGGTGAATAATATCCTGTCATTTTGGAGTCACTTCACTTGTATTGTCAGTAAGAATAAGAATGAATCGAGAATGATGATGAATGAGAAAGTTACAGCGGCACAAGGATCATACCCCCACTGGGATTGGTAATGGTGAGAGGTTAGCATGTTCTGTTGTAGCTTCTGTAACTTTCTCACTCATTCTGATTCATGATTTATTCATGATTTTTCTTAATCATGGCATCATCAGAATTTAATTTTTAATCGTCAATCACATACAGTTGAAGTCGGAAGTGTACATACACTTAGGTTGGAGTCATTAAAACGTGTTTTTGAACCTCTCCACAAATTTCTTGTTAACAAACTATAGTTTTGGCAAGTCGGTTAGGACATTACTTTGTGCATGACACAAGTAATTTTTGAAACAATTGTTTACAGACAGATTATTTCACTTATAATTCACTGTATCACAATTCCAGTGGGTCAGAAGTTTACATACACTAAGTTGACTGTGCCTTTAAACAGCATGGAAAATTCCAGAAAATTATGTTATGGCTTTAGAAGCATCTGGTAGGCTAATTGACATCATTTGGATGTATTTCAAGGTCTACCTTCAAACTCAGTGCCTCTTTGCTTGACATCATGGGAAAATGAAAAGAAATCAGCCAAGATCTCAGAAAAAAAATTGTAGACCTCCACAAGTATGGTTCATCCTTGGGAACAATTTCCAAACGCCTGAAGGTAACACGTTCATCTGTTCAAACAATAGTACGCAAGTATAAACACCATGGGACCACACAGCCGCCATTCCGCTCAGGAAGGAGACGCGTTCTGTCTCCTAGAGATTAACTTACTTTGGTGCAAATCAATCCCAGAACAACAGCAAAGGACCTTGTGAAGATGTTGGAGGAAACGGGTACAAAAGTATCTATATCCACAGTAAAACGAGTCCTATATCGACATAATCTGAAAGGTTGCTCAGCAAGGAAGAAGCCACTGCTCCAAAACCACCATTAAAAAAAGCCAGACTACGGTTTGCAACTGCACATGGGGACAAAGATCGTACTTTTTGGAGAAATGTCCTTTGGTCAGATGAAACAATACAAGAATTGTTTGGCCATAATGACCATCGTTATGTTTGGAGGAAAAAGGGGGAGGCTTGCAAGCCAAAGAACACCATCCCAACCGTGAAGCCCGGGAGTGGCAGCATCATGTTCTGGGGGTGTTTTGCTGCAGGAGGGACTGGTGCACTTCACAAAATAGATGGCATCATGAGGGAGGAAAATTATGTGGATATATTGATGCAACATCTCAAGACATCAGTCAAGAAGTTAAAGCTTGGTCACAAATGGGTCTTCCAAATGGACAATGACCCCAACGATACTTCCAAAGTTGTGGCAAAATGGCTTAAGGACAACAAAGTCAAGGTATTGGAGTGGCCATCACAAAGCCCTGACCTCAATCCTATAGAAAATTTGTGGGCAGAACTGAAAAAGCGTGTGCGAGCAAGAGGCCTACAAACCTGACTCAGTTACACCAGCTCTGTCAGGAGGAATGGGCCAAAATTCACCCAACTTATTGTGGGAAGCTTGTGGAAGGCTACCCGAAACGTTTAACCCAAGTTAAACCATTTAAAGGCAATGCTACCAAATACTAATTGAGTGTATGTAAACTTCTGACCCACTGGAAATGTGATGAAAGAAATAAAAGCTGAAATTAATCATTCTCTCTACTATTATTCTGACATTTCACATTCTTAAAATAAAGTGGTGATCCTAACTGACCTAAAACAGGGAATTTTTACTAGGATTAAATGTCAGGAATTGTAAAAATGTAGTTTAAATGTATTTGGCTAAGGTGTACAGTGGGGCAAAAAAGTATTTAGTCAGCCACCAATTGTGCAAGTTCTCCCACTTAAAAAGATGAGAGAGGCCTGTAATTTTCATCATAGGTACACGTCAACTATGACAGACAAAATGAGAAAAAAAATCCAGAAAATCACATTGTAGGATTTTTAATGAATTTATTTGCAAATTATGGTGAAAAATAAGTATTTGGTCACCTACAAACAAGCAAGATTTCTGGCTCTCACAGACCTGTAACTTCTTCTTTAAGAGACTCCTCTGTCCTCCACTCGTTAACTGTATTAATGGCACCTGTTTGAACTTGTTATCAGTATAAAAGACACCTGTCCACAACCTCAAACAGTCACACTCCAAACTCCACTATGGCCAAGACCAAAGAGCTGTCAAAGGACACCAGAAACAAAATTGTAGACCTGCACCAGACTGGGAAGACTGAATCTGCAATAGGTAAGCAGCTTGGTTTGAAGAAATCAACTGTGGGAGCAATTATTAGGAGATGGAAGACATACAAGACCACTGATAATCTCCCTCGATCTGGGGCTCCACGCAAGATCTCACCCCGTGGGGTCAAAATGATCACAAGAACGGTGAGCAAAAATCCCAGAACCACACGGGGGGACCTAGTGAATGACCTGCAGAGAGCTGGGACCAAAGTAACAAAGCCTACCATCAGTAACACACTATGCCGCCAGGGACTCAAATCCTGCAGTGCCAGACATGTCCCCCTACTTAAGCCAGTACATGTCCAGGCCCGTCTGAAGTTTGCTAGAGAGCATTTGGATGATCCAGAAGAGGATTGGGAGAATGTCATATGGTCAGATGAAACCAAAATATAACTTTTTGGTAAAAACTCAACTTGTCATGTTTGGAGGACAAAGAATGCTGAGTTGCATCCAAAGAACACCATACCTACTGTGAAGCATTGGGGTGGAAACATCATGCTTTGGGGCTGTTTTTCTGCAAAGGGACCAGGACGACTGATCCGTGTAAAGGAAAGAATGAATGGGGCCATGTATCGTGAGATTTTGAGTGAAAACCTCCTTCCATCAGCAAGGGCATTGAAGATGAAACGTGGCTGGGTCTTTCAGCATGACAATGATCCCAAACACACCGCCCGGGCAACGAAGGAGTGGCTTCGTAAGAAGCATTTCAAGGTCCTGGAGTGGCCTAGCCAGTCTCCAGATCTCAACCCCATAGAAAATCTTTGGAGGGAGTTGAAAGTCTGTGTTGCCCAGCGACAGCCCCAAAACATCCCTGCTCTAGAGGAGATCTGCATGGAGGAATGGGCCAAAATACCAGCAACAGTGTGTGAAAACCTTGTGAAGACTTACAGAAAACATTTGACCTGTGTCATTGCCAACAAAGGGTGTATAACAAAGTATTGACATAAACTTTTGTTATTGACCAAATACTTATTTTCCACCATAATTTGCAAATAAATTCATAAAAAATCCTACAATGTGATTTTCTGGAGAAAAAAAATCTCATTTTGTCTATCATAGTTGAAGTGTACCTATGATGAAACTTACAGGCCTCTCTCATCTTTTTAAGTGGGAGAACTTGCACAATTGGTGGCTGACTAAATACTTTTTTGCCGCACTGTATGTAAACTTCTGACTTCAACTGTATGTATTAAAATACCCTCAAATAAAAGGTGACATTATATACTCTCACCTCATATGAAACATTTGATCTAAAATCCAAAATGTTGGAGTATAGAGCCACATTTAAAATGTTTGCTTCACTGTCAAAATAGATATGATGTGGTCTGTATACTCAATACAATCTAAATCTGATACCTCACTGTCTGTCTTTTGACTGATACTGCTTTTTAAACTGGTCTGGTGAGTGTACTCAAATTTGTACTATATATGTTTCTATCTGAAAGGCAATACTTTGATCATTTGTCATTTTTAATGATGATACATTAATTTACGAATAGATATGGAAGGTTTCAGGACACTGATATCTGAATATGTTGAAAAAATATACTGCCACTATTTTCACCACCAAAGCATAGCAGTGAATTTTAATATGATTTGACTCTTTGCAGGCTGTCAGGCTGTGGAGTCACAGAGGAAGGCTGTGCTTCTCTGGTCTCAGCTCTGGAGTCAAACCCCTCACACCTGAGAGAGCTGGATCTGAGTAACAATGACCTGAAGGATTCAGGAGTGGAGCTGGTCTCTGCTGGACTGGAGGATCCCCACTGTAAACTGGAGACTCTGAGGTCAGTATTCCTGTAGTTGGTCAACAAGTGATAACTCTTCACCAGATCCACATGTGTTTACCAGGCACACATAGTACACACCATATGTGTTTGGACAGTGAAGCTTACAGTTTTACATTTGGTGCTATGCTCCAGCATTTTGGATTTGAGATGTTTCATATTAGGTGACCTTATAGAATGTCAACTTTTATTTGAGGGTATTTTCATACATATCTGTTTTACCATTTAGAAATTAAAGCACTTTCTGTACGTAGTTCTCCCATTTGAAGAAGTCTTAATTATTTGGACAAATTCACTTATATTGTATTAAAGTTGTCATAAGTTTAGTATTTAGTCCCATATTCCATGCCTGCAGTGATTACATCAAGCTTGTGATTCTACAAACTTGTTGAATTCATTTTGCAGTTTGTCTTGGTTGTGTTTTGGATGATGTTTTTCCGAATAGAAACTGAATGGTGAATAATGTCCTGTCATTTTGGAGTCACTTCACTTGTATTGTCAGTAAGAATAGAAGATGTTTCTGAACACTTCTACATTCATGTGGATGCTACCATGATTATGAATAATCATGAATGAATCGTTAATGATGATGAATGAGAAATTTACAGAGGCACAAAGATCAGACCCCCTCTGTTATTGGTGTTATTCTGTATACTTCTGGCCCTTCTTTGGACACTGTGTTAACTAACTAACCAGACGAGCTTCAATGCCATACAACTCTCCTTCCGTGGCCTCCAACTGCTCTTAAATACAAGTAAAACTAAATGCATGCTCTTCAACCGATCGCTGCCTGCACCTGCCCGCCTGTCCAGCATCACTACTCTGGACGGTTCTGACTTAGAATATGTGGACACCTACAAATACCTAGGTGTCTTGTTAGACTGTAAACTCTCCTTCCAGACTCACTATTAGCATCTCCAATCCAAAGTTAAATCTAGAATTGGCTTCCTATTTCGCAACATAGCATCCTTCACTCATGTTGCCAAACATACCCTTATAAAACTGACCATCCTACCGATACTCGACTTCGGCGATGTCATTTACAAAATAGCCTCCAATACCCTACTCAATAAATTGGATGCAGTCTATCACAGTGCCATCCGTTTTGTCACCAAAGCCCCATATACTTCCCACCACTGCGACCTGTACGCTCTCGTTGGTTGGCCCTCGCTTCATACTCCTCGCTAAACCCACTGGCTCCAGGTCATCTACAAGACCCTGCTAGGTAAAGTCCCCCCTTATCTCCGCTCACTGGTCACCATAGCAGCACACACCTGTAGCACGCTCTCCAGCAGGTATATCTCTCTGGTCACCCCCAAAGCCAATTCCTCCTTCGGCCGCCTCTTCTTCCAGTTCTCTGCTGCCAATGACTGGAACGAACTACAAAAATCTCTAAAACTGGAAACACTTATCTCCCTCACTAGCTTTAAGCACCAGCT
This sequence comes from Salmo salar, assembly GCF_965601325.2. NCBI lineage: Eukaryota > Metazoa > Chordata > Actinopteri > Salmoniformes > Salmonidae > Salmo > Salmo salar. Next base: position 430,074 of record NW_027675309.1, on the reverse strand, counting down.
GTCAGAGCAGCTCACAGATTACTGCACCTGTACATAGCCCATCTATAACTTAGCCCAACTACTTCTTCCCCTACTGTATTTATTTATTTATTTAGCTCCTTTGCACCCCATTATTTCTACTTTGCACTTTCTTCCACTGCATATCTACCATTCCAGTGTTTTACTTGCTATATTGTATTTACTTTGCCACCATGGCCTTTTTTTGCCTTTACCTCCCTTATCTCACCTCATTTGCTCACATTGTATATAGACTTATTTTTCTATTGTATTATTGACTGTATGTTTGTGTAATACCCTTGTTTGAACCAAGTATTGAGTTTATTTGTTATAATTAATTGGTATTATATTTAAAAGATGACTGAATTGCTCCTAAACTGTAATGTTGTTAATGCATTATGCTTTTTGAAGTAATATTTATTTAATGTATAAGTGAATAGTTTGTTTTACTTTGAAGTTTACGTTTTGACCAATAAGGTCGCTTGTTAAGTTGTGGCCAATGGGAGTTGACCTGGTTAACGGGAGGGAAAAAGACATTGATGAAAGGATGGACGTTTTACCTCAGGACGGTTGGTGAAGAAAAATTATAAAAGAAGACGACAGAACTACAACAAAACCCATAGCTACTAAGACATGAAGGGAAATACATGTTTTATTTAATAAAAGAGTTGTTATAATTTAGTTAAAACTTAGTAAAGACTGAAGCTACCGTCTCGTCGTGTAGGTATTAGCCAGCCTAGAGGTTAGCCTAGCATCGTGTGACACCGGGAGATAATTGCTTGGGAAGCTTAACGAGTTCGTGTTGCCATGGGGATATCGGTTACTAAGGAGTACTGTCTGCATGGGTAGCTGTGCTGCCTTGGACTTGGTGAGGAAACCTGCATGGAACTGCCATACTTCGCTGAGGGAATATCTACCAAGTAGTGAGTAAGCACAATGTGAGGTGATTATAAATAAATACATTGGTAATAGTGAGAGGTTAGCATGTTTTGTTGTATCCTCTGTTAGTGGTAATGGTGAGAGGTTAGCATGTTTTGTTGTAGCCTCTGTTATTGGTAATGGTGAGAGGTTAGCATGTTTTGTTGTAGTCTCTGTTATTGGTAATGGTGAGAGGTTAGCATGTTTTGTTGTAGCCTCTGTTGTTGGTAATGGTGAGAGGTTAGCATGTATTGTTGTATCCTCTGTTATTGGTAATGGTGAGAGGTTAGCATGTTTTGTTGTATCCTCTGTTATTGGTAATGGTGAGAGGTTAGCATGTTTTGTTGTAGCCTCTGTTATTGGTAATGGTGAGAGGTTAGCATGTTTTGTTGTAGCCTCTGTTATTGGTAATGGTGAGAGGTTAGCATGTTTTGTTGTAGCCTCTGTTATTGGTAATGGTGAGAGGTTAGCATGTTTTGTTGTAGTCTCTGTTATTGGTAATGGTGAGAGGTTAGCATGTTTTGTTGTAGCCTCTGTTATTGGTAATGGTGAGATGTTAGCATGTTTTGTTGTAGCCTCTGTTATTGGTAATGGTGAGAGGTTAGCATGTTTTGTTGTAGCCTCTGTTATTGGTAATGGTGAGAGGTTAGCATGTTTTGTTGTAGCCTCTGTTATTGGTAATGGTGAGAGGTTAGCATGTTTTGTTGTAGCCTCTGTTATTGGTAATGGTGAGAGGTTAGCATGTTTTGTTGTAGTCTCTGTTATTGGTAATGGTGAGAGGTTAGCATGTTTTGTTGTAGCCTCTGTTATTGGTAATGGTGAGAGGTTAGCATGTTTTGTTGTAGCCTCTGTTATTGGTAATGGTGAGGGGTTAGCATGTTTTGTTGTAGCCTCTGTTATTGGTAATGGTGAGAGGTTAGCATGTTTTGTTGTAGCCTCTGTTATTGGTAATGGTGAGAGGTTAGCATGTTTTGTTGTATCCTCTGTTATTGGTAATGGTGAGAGGTTAGCATGTTTTGTTGTAGCCTCTGTTATTGGTAATGGTGAGAGGTTAGCATGTTTTGTTGTATCCTCTGTTATTGGTAATGGTGAGAGGTTAGCATGTTTTGTTGTAGTCTCTGTTATTGGTAATGGTGAGAGGTTAGCATGTTTTGTTGTAGCCTCTGTTATTGGTAATGGTGAGAGGTTAGCATGTTTTGTTGTAGCCTCTGTTATTGGTAATGGTGAGAGGTTAGCATGTTTTGTTGTAGCCTCTGTTATTGGTAATGGTGAGAGGTTAGCATGTTTTATTGTAGCTTCTGTAACTTTCTCACTATTATTCATGATTCATTCATGATTTTTCTTAATCATGGCATCATCAGGATGCTTTTAGTAGTGTTTAGAAACATGTTATCTACTCACTTGTAAATAAAATGACTCCAGTCACCATCTGTAATGAACACGATGGGAGACAGAGAGCTGGTTTCAAGCGCAGGGCTCAGCAGGTGTTTATTGTAAAGGACCACAGGAGGAGGCAGGTAGCTGGGTCCAGGGGCAGGCAGAAGGTCATACACAGGGGGTCCAAAAAGGCAACAGTACAGGCAGGGAAACGGCAAAAGGCATCATTAGTGAGGCAGGCAAAAACTATCATTCACAGGAGGATTATATACTGTCACCTCA
>NW_027675309.1:390000-422500 GCF_965601325.2 Salmo salar | reverse complement strand
ACACACACAGGGCACACACACACACACACACACACACACACACAGGGCACACAAACACACACACACACACAGGACACACACACAGGACACACACACACTCACAGGACACACACACACTCACACAGGGCACACACAGGACACACACAGGACACACACACACACACAGGACACACACACACACACTGGACACACACACACACACACTCTCACAAGACACACACACACACACACACACACACTGGACACACACACTGGACACACACACACTCACAGGACACACACACACACACACACACAGGATACACACACACACACACTCACACACACAGGATACACACACACACAGGATACACACACACACACACACACAGGATACACACACACACACACACACAGGACACACACACACACAGGACACACACACACACACACACACACACACACACAGGACACACACACACACACACAGGACACACACACACACACACACACACACACACACACAGGGCACACACACACACACACACACACACACACACACAGGGCACACACACACACAGGACACACACACACACACACTCTCACAGGACCCACACACACACACACGCTCTCACAGGACCCACACACACACACACACTCTCACAGGACCCACACACACACACACACACACTCTCACAGGACCCACACACACACACACACACTCTCACAGGACCCACACACACACACACACTCTCACAGGACCCACACACACACACACTCTCACAGGACCCACACACACACACACACACTCTCACAGGACCCACACACACACACACTCTCACAGGACCCACACACACACACACTCTCACAGGACCCACACAGGACACACACACACACAGGTCACACACACACACACACAGGTCACACACACACACACACAGGACACACACACACTGGACACACACACACACACACACTGGACACACACACACACACACACTGGACACACACACACACACACACACACTGGACACACACACACACGACACACACACACTGGACACACACACACACACACACACACACTGGACACACACACACACGACACACAGGACACACACACACACACACACACAGGACACACACACACACACAGGACACACTGGACACACACACACAGGACACACACACACACGACACACACACACACACACAGGACACACACACACAGGACACACTGGACACACACACAGGACACACACACACACACACAGGGCACACAAACACACACACACACACACACACACAAACACACACACACACACACAGGACACACACACACACACACACACACACACACACACAGGACACACACACACACACAGGACACACTGGACACACACACACAGGACACACACACACACACACACACACAGGACACACACACACAGGACACACAGGACACACACACAGGACACACACACACACACACGACACACACACTCACAGGACACACACACACACACACAGGACTCACACAGGACACACGCACACACAGGACACACACACACACACACAGGACACACACACACACACTGGACACACACACTGGACACACACACACTCACAGGACACACACACACACACACACACAGGATACACACACACACACACACACACAGGATACACACACACACAGGATACACACACACACACACACACAGGATACACACACACACACACACACAGGATACACACACACACACACACACAGGATACACACACACACACACAGGACACACACACACACACACACACACACACACACAGGACACACACACACAGGACACACACACACACACACACACACACACAGGACACAGGACACACACACACACACACACACACACACAGGACACACACACACACACACACACTGGACACACACACACACACACACACACACACAGGGCACACACACACACAGGGCACACACACACACAGGACACACACACACACACACACACAGGACACACACACACACACACTCTCACAGGACCCACACACACACACACACTCTCACAGGACCCACACACACACACACACTCTCACAGGACCCACACACACACACACACTCTCACAGGACCCACACACACACACACACTCTCACAGGACCCACACACACACACACACTCTCACAGGACCCACACACACACACTCTCTCACAGGACCCACACACACACACTGGACACACACACACACTCTTACAGGACACACACACACTGGACACACACACACACACACAGGACACACACAGGACACACAGACACACACACAGGACACACACAGGACACACACACACACACACACAGGACACACACACACACACACAGGACATACACACACACACACACAGGACACACACAGGACACACATACACACATACACACACACAGGACACACACACACACACACACACACACAGGATATACACACACACAGGATACACACACACACACACACACACAGGACACACACATACACACACACACACTGGACACACACACACAGGACACACACACTGGACACACACTCACACACAGGACACACACACAGGACACACACACTGGACACACACACACACACTGGACCCACACACACACACTGGACACACACACTGGACACACACACTCACACCCACACACACACTGGACACACACACACACACACACACACACACACACTGGACACACACACACACACTGGACACACACACACTCACACAGGACACTCACACATACTGAACTCACACACACACACTGGACACAAACACTGAAAACGCTCTTACCAACGCTTGACCAGTGCGTGTGCGTGTGCGTGTGTGTGTGTGTGTGTGTGTGTGTGTGTGTGTGTGTGTGTGTGTGTGTGTGAGTTCAGGTGTATCCCTCATTGACTGTCTGTTCTTCTGCTTACCGCTACAGTGTGGAACATGGTGGAGAGAACAGAATGAAACCTGGACTTAGAAAATGTGAGTGTTGACTGCTGTGAAGAATATGACTAAGAATAAGTCTTAATTCAAGTTAAGTCAAAGACCACCATCATTACTGACTTGGTCATATTAAATATCAGCTGTAGTTCTACAGAAGCACAAATCAGGGACACCAAAGTTTACAAAGAGTTGATATGACTGTGTGTGTGTGTGTCTGTGTGTGTGTGTGTGTGTGTGTGTGTGTGTGTGTGTGTGTAATTAATGTGAATAAGTGTGTATTATATTACCATACAGTATAACATGTGATCATTCAACAAGTCTCAAGTTACCTTAACTTCTCCTTTTGATACCTAGAAACATCTACATTAAATGAATTAGTGAAAAGTGAGTTAACATTCTAATGTGAATGATGATGATTTCTAATATTGTGTCTGGTTTCATCCATCAGATGTCTGTGATCTCACACTGGACCCAAACACAGTAAACAGACACCTCTCTCTGTCTGAGGAGAACAGAAAGGTGACATGTATGAGAGAGGAGCAGCCGTATCCTGATCACCCAGAGAGATTTGAGGACTGGAGACAGGTGCTGTGTAGAGAGGGTCTGACTGGGCGCTGTTACTGGGAGGTAGAGTGGAGTGGGAGAGAGGTTGATATAGGAGTGACATATAAAGGAATCAACAGGAGAGGAAGGGGTAAGGACTGTTGTCTTGGATGTAATGACAAGTCCTGGAGTCTGATCTGCTTTGACAACAGTTACTCTTCCTGTCACGATAATAATTCCACTACCATAGACGTCCCCTCCTCCAGCTCCCACAGAGTAGGAGTGTATCTGGACTGGTCAGCCGGCACTCTGTCCTTCTATAGAGCCTCCTCTGACACACTGACCCACCTGATCACATTCACCTCCACATTCACTGAGCCCCTCTATCCAGGGTTTGGGGTTTATGATGGTGGCGACTCAGTGTCCCTGAAATAATAACTGGACACACACACACACACACACACACACACACACACACTGGACAAACACACACACTAGACAAACACACACACACACACACACACACACACACACACACACACACACACACACACACACACACTGGACACACACACACACACACACACACACACACACTTACACACACACACACACACTGGACAAACGAAAACACACACACACTCACACACATACACACACACACACTGGACACACACACACACACACACACACACTGGACACACACACACACACACACACACACACACACACACTGGACACACACACACACACACTGGTCAAACAAAAATACACACACACACACACACACACACACTGGACACACACACACACTGGACAAACAAAGTGGACAAACACACACACTGGACACACACACACACAAGCACTGGATACACACAGACACACACACACTGGACACACACACTAGACAAACACACACACACTGGACTCACACACACACACTGGACTCACACACACACACTGGACACACACACACACACACTGGACACACACACACACACACTGGACACACACACACACACTGGACACACACACACACACACTGGACACACACACACACACTGGACACACACACACACACACACTGGACACACACACACTGGACACACACACACTGGACACACACACACACACACACACACACTGGACAAACACACACACACACACACACTGGACAAACACACACACACACACACACACTGGACAAACACACACACACACACACACACACTGGACAAACACACACACACACACACACTGGACAAACGAAAACACACACACACTCACACACATACACACACACACACTGGACACACACACACACACACTGGTCAAACAAAAATACACACACACACACACACACACTGGACACACACACACACTGGACAAACAAAGTGGACAAACACACACACTGGACACACACACACACAAACACTGGATACACACAGACACACACACACTGGACACACACACTAGACAAACACACACACACTGGACTCACACACACACACTGGACACACACACACACTGGACACACACACACACACACTGGACACACACACACACACACTGGACACACACACACACACTGGACACACACACACACACTGGACACACACACACACACACACACTGGACACACACACACTGGACACACACACACTGGACACACACACACACACACACACACACTGGACAAACACACACACACACACACACTGGACAAACACACACACACACACACACTGGACAAACACACACACACACACACACACACTGGACAAACACACACACACACTGGACAAACACACACACACACACACACTGGACAAACACACACACACACACACACTGGACAAACACACACACACACTGGACAAACACACACACACACACACTGGACAAACACACACACACACACACACTGGACAAACACACACACACACACACACTGGACAAACACACACACAAACACACACACACACAAACTGGACAAACACACACACACACACACACACACACTGGACAAACACACACACACACTGGACAAACACACACACACACTGGACAAACACACACACACACACTGGACACACACACACACACACTGGACACACACACACACACACTGGACACACACACACACACACTGGACAAACACACACACACACACACACTGGACAAACACACACACACACACACTGGACAAACACACACACACACACACACTGGACAAACACACACACACACACTGGACAAACACACACACACACACACACACTGGACAAAAACAAACACACACACACACACACACACACACTGGACAAACACACACACACACACACACACACTAGACAAACAAACACACACACACTGGACTCACACACACACACACACACACACACTGGACACACACACACTGGACACACACACACACACACACACACACACAAACAGGACACATACACACACACATGCGCATCTTCCTATAATTGTGAGGACCTTGACCCATGACCTCTTACAATAACACCGTTAGTCTTTCCACAAGACTCCCATGAAGTTATAGTGTGACGTTATGAGTCGACGTTAAAGTAACATTCTCACAACATAGTGCACTTGTTTTATCCTGTTTTAGATGTATCCTCTGTTTAAACATTTAAACTCTTACAATAACACTGTTAAAATACCAATGTGATCATTTCTTGTCTTTTATGTTGGAAAAACAAATTGTACAATTATATGTGGACATACGCTCCATAGTTGTACAAGTATACATGGATATATTGTACTTTTCATAATAAAACATACTTGAAACAAGAAAAAGCATGTTTATTGTGAAAACAATTTCGTTATTGATTTTTACATTGCTTCTCCCTGTCTCATGTTGACGTTTGTCATGAATCTTGACCTGGAGGCAGAACTGTGCGATTTCCTCTAGATATGTCAGCTGCAAAGTCAGAATTGGCTGTGGAAAATAATGTTGTTTTATGGTCTTAATTTAAGGGAAGGATTAGCAGTGTGGTTAGGGTTGAGGTAAGGATTAAAATCTGATTGTATTACTTTGTGCCTGTGCCAGCTAGTGAATACTTTGCTGAACTGCCTAGAGGGCAAGATTCATGACAATAAATGCCAACCTCCCTCCAGGGCAAGATTCATGACAATAAATGCCAACCTCCCTCCAGAACAAGATTCATGACAATAAATGCCAACCTGCCTCCAGAACAAGATTCATGACAATAAATGCCAACCTGCCTCCAGAACAAGATTCATAACAATAAATGCCAACCTGCCTCCAGGGCAAGATTCATGACAATAAATACCAACCTGCCTCCAGGGCAAGATTTATGACAATAAATGCCAACCTGCCTCCCATTCATCCCCTCCTTATCTTTACAAGGCTGCAGAACCTGCAAGCTAGTGATGTGGGGGTTCTCTCATAACCCTCAGTCCCCAGGTGGGTAGATGGCAGGTTGAATAAAGAGAAGCTAGTGATGTGGGGGTTCTCTCATAACCCTCAGTCCCCAGGTGGGTAGATGGCAGGTTGAATAAAGAGAAGCTAGTGATGTGGGGGTTCTCTCATAACCCTCAGTCCCCAGGTGAGTAGATGGCAGGTTGAATAAAGAGAAGCTAGTGATGTGGGGGTTCTCTCATAACCCTCAGTCCCCAGGTGGGTAGATGGCAGGTTGAATAAATAGAAAACAATAGGCTATATAAATCAATCCATAAATGTATAGTTATTATGTAATTTACACAAAACATTAAGGACACCTTTCTTTCCATGACAAACTGACCAGGCGCAACTCAATATTAGGAAGGTATCCTTAATATTTTGTCCACTCAGTGGCTCTGACCCTTTACGTAACAGTCAATCCTCTTTACCAGGAAACCTTCCTTAAATTTCCCCAAATGTTTCCACACTGCTGCTCTCTCACAGCTGCTCCAGGGCCTCTTGGGTTGAGGAGTCATTCTCTTCTAACCTGATCACAGCTGCTCCAGGGCCTCTTGGGTTGAGGAGTCATTCTCTTCTAACCTGATCACAGCTGCTCCAGGGCCTCTTGGGTTGAGGAGTCATTCTCTTCTAACCTGATCACAGCTGCTCCAGGACCTCTTGGGTTGAGGAGTCATTCTCTTCTAACCTGATCACAAACAAAGACAAGATTCAAACAAATAAACATGATGGTCCAACATAATGGGGGGGGGGGGGGTAGAGGGAAGGTAGGGGACAGGAGGGGGGTATAGGGAAGGTAGGGGAGAGGAGGGGGTATAGGGAAGGTAGGGGAGAGGAGGGGTTATAGGGAAGGTAGGGGAGAGGAGGGGGTATAGGGAAGGTAGGGGAGAGGAGGGGGTATAGGGAAGGTAGGGGAGAGGAGGGGGTATAGGGAAGGTAGGGGAGAGGAGGGGGCATAGGGAAGGTGGGGGAGAGGAGGGGGTATAGGGAAGGTAGAGGAGAGGAGGGGGTATAGGGAAGGTAGGGGACAGGAGGGGGTATAGGGAAGGTAGGGGAGAGGAGAGGGGTATAGGGAAGGTAGGGGAGAGGAGGGGGGGTATAGGGAAGGTAGGGGAGAGGAGGGGGTATAGGGAAGGTAGGGGAGAGGAGGGGGTATAGGGAAGGTAGGGGAGAGGAGGGGGTATAGGGAAGGTAGGGGAGAGGAGGGGAGGTATAGGGAAGGTAGGGGAGAGGAGGAGGGTATAGGGAAGGTAGGGGAGAGGAGGGGGTATAGGGAAGGTAGGGGAGAGGAGGGGGGGGTATAGGGAAGGTAGGGGAGAGGAGGGGGTATAGGGAAGGTAGGGGGGAGGAGGATTAGGGTATAGGGAAGGTAGGGGAGAGGAGGGGGTATAGGGAAGGTAGGGGAGAGGAGGGGGGTATAGGGAAGGTAGGGGAGAGGAGGGGTTATAGGGAAGGTAGGGGAGAGGAGGGGGTATAGGGAAGGTAGGGGAGAGGAGGGGGTATAGGGGAGAGGAGGGGGTATAGGGAAGGTAGGGGAGAGGAGGGGTTATAGGGAAGGTAGGGGAGAGGAGGGGGGTATAGGGATGGTAGGGGAGAGGAGGGGTTATAGGGGAGAGGAGGGGGTATAAGGGAGAGGAGGGTGTATAGGGAAGGTAGGGGAGAGGAGGGGGTATAGGGAAGGTAGGGGAGAGGAGGGGGTATAAGGGAGAGGAGGGGGTATAGGGAAGGTAGGGGAGAAGAGGGGGTATAGGGAAGGTAGGGGAGAGGAGGGGGTATAGGGAAGGTAGGGGAGAGGAGGGGGGGTATAGGGAAGGTAGGGGAGAGGAGGGGGTATAGGGAAGGTAGAGGAGAGGAGGGGGTATAGGGAAGGTAGGGGAGAGGAGGGGGTATAGGGAAGGTAGGGGAGAGGAGGGGGTATAGGGAAGGTAGAGGAGAGGAGGGGGTATAGGGAATGTAGGGGAGAGGAGGGGGTATAGGGAATGTAGGGGAGAGGAGGGGGTATAGGGAAGGTAGGGGAGGGGGTATAGGGAAGGTAGGGGAGAGGAGGGGGTATAGGGAAGGTAGGGGAGAGGGGGGGGTATAGGGAAGGTAGGGGAGAGGAGGGGGGTATAGGGAAGGTAGGGGAGAGGAGGGGGGTATAGGGAAGGTAGGGGAGAGGAGGGGGTATAGGGAAGGTAGGGGAGAGGAGGGGGTATAGGAAGGTAGAGGAGAGGGGGGGGTATAGGGAAGGTAGGGGAGAGGAGGGGGTATAGGGAAGGTAGGGGAGAGGAGGGGGGTATAGGGAAGGTAGGGGAGAGGAGGGGGTATAGGGAAGGTAGGGGAGAGGAGGGGGGTATAGGGAAGGTAGGGGACAGGGGGGTATAGGGAAGGTAGGGGAGAGGAGGGGGGTATAGGGAAGGTAGGGGAGAGGAGGGGGGACTTCCTCCATGTCCTCCAGACTTCGTGTCAGGTAAGCAGCCTCCAAGTCTACCCTCACCAACTGACCAGACTGAGTGAGTTCTGAACATCCCTCTCTGTCCTCTGATGCTGCGTCCAAGTCTTCTTGGGTCTTTCTGGTGTCTCTGTCTTGACTCTTTAGTGAGTTTTTTCAGTTCTTTCCCAGGCTGCCTGGAAAACACAAAAAGATGGCAACTACATAAGAGTTATAAACTATCAAAATAAAGAGAATCCCACACTCCATATTTAAACTCCCAGTAATTTATTGGGTATTTACCAACGTTTCAGCATCACTGTGCCTTCTTCAGGGTGATGTCATCAATACTTGAACCAGGTTATGTTGACAAACAGTGCAATTAGTGCAACCAATGACAATAGAGAGGGGTGTGTCATAATGATTAAGTTAATTACAATGAATTAATGAAACTGTTAAAAAAACAATAGTTTATGGCATATTAAATATTTAAAAAATAGTAGCCTATATTATATATATCCGTCTCTCCATGTAATCTGATTCATTATGATCTAGGATCAGGTCCCCCCTCTCCATGTAATCTGATTCATTATGATCTAGGATCAGGTCCCTCCTCTCCATGTAATCTGATTCATTATGATCTAGGATCAGGTCCCCCCCTCTCCATGTAATCTGACTCATTATAATCTAGGATCAGGTCCCCCCCTTTCCATGTAATCTGATTCATTATGATCTAGGATCAGGTCCCCCCTCTCCATGTAATCTGACTCATTATAATCTAGGATCAGGTCCCCCCCTCTCCATGTAATCTGATTATTTATGATCTAGGATCAGGTCCCCCCTCTCCATGTAATCTGACTCATTATGATCTAGGATCAGGTCCCTCCTCTCCATGTAATCTGACTCATTATAATCTAGGATCAGGTCCCCCCTCTCCATGTAATCTGATTCATTATGATCTAGGATCAGGTCCCCCCTCTCCATGTAATCTGATTCATTATGATCTAGTATCAGGTCCCCCCCTCTCCATGTAATCTGATTCATTATGATATAGGATCAGGTCCCCCCTCTCCATGTAATCTGATTCATTATGATCTAGGATCAGGTCCCCCCTCTCCATGTAATCTGACTCATTATGATATAGGATATTTTTATTTTTATTATTTCAACTTTATTTAACAAGGTTGCTAGTTGAGAAGTTCTCATTTACAACTGCGACCTGGCCAAGAATAAAGCAAAGCAGTGTGACAGAAACAACAACACAGAGTTACATAGAATAAACAAGTGTACAGTCAACACAAAATTTAAAAAAAGTCTATATACAGGTTGTGCAAATGGCGTGAGGACTTATGGCAATAAATAGGCCATAGTAGCAAAGTAATCACAATTTAGCAGATTAACACTGGAGTGATAGATGAGCAGATGATGATGTGCAAGTAGTGATACTGGTGTGCAAAAGAGCAGCAAAGTAAATAAAAACAATGATGAGGTAGGTAGATTGGTTGGGCTATTTACAGATGGACTATGTACAGCTGCAGCGATCGGTTAGCTGCTCAGATAGCTGATGTTTAAAGTTAGTGAGGGAGCAATAAGTCTCCGGCTTCAGCGATTTTTGCAATTCATTCCAGTCATTGGCAGCAGAGAACTGGAAGGAGAGGCGGCCAAAGGAGGTGTTGGCTTTGGGGATGACCAGTGAGATGTACCTGCTGGAGCGCTTGCTACGAGTGTGTGTTGTTATCGTGACCAGTGAGCTGAGATAAGGCAGAGCTTTACCTAGCATAGACTTGTAGATGACCTGGAGCCAGTGGGTCTGGCGACGAATATGTAGCGAGGTCCAGCCGACTAAAATGACCTGGGTTGCAATCATGAAAAAAAACTACCCGGCCTTCATTGTTTGACATTGAGAACATTGGGAGAGATGAGAGCTGACGTTTTAGTAAATGTGCAGATTACGTATCTCAGTCACAGACAAGAAGCTCAATTAAGACATTATCTTCACCACTGGGACTGGGGACAACAGGACCACAGGCCAAATAATACAGCTCAACACTTCCACACTACCACAGTGAGTAGAATCAGGCTTCTGAAAACAGAAAACTTGCAGAATTATTAATGATGAATTGTATTACACGTTATTAGACATGTCTGTTGTTGAGGAGGATGGGAGACCCACAGTATAGGAGCAGAACGCACAGAGATGTCAAAAATGTGTTTCAAAAATCGTCAAAGAGTAATTATTTTAACCTAAAGCATTTAATAAAGACACTTATAGTACAATATTATGGGGAATAGGAATGAGAGGGCTACTTACACCATTTTGGGAAGGGATCACAGCAGTGATTGAATGAGGGTATGAGGCATGAGTTGAGGTGTTCAGAGGCTTGACCAGTGCAGGGCAGGGTTTGACTGGGAAGACAACACAAAAACACTACACAGTGAGACAAAAGAGCTAAGAATGAGTTAGTCCAAGCAAGGAGTCAAATCATAGATGTGTAATAATGTGATTGTGTTTGTGATTGACTCTACATAAAGTAATGAGAGAAAATTAACAGGGGTTCCCTCACCGTGCTTGGAGAGGAAACATTCAATGTGCCAGTGGTTGAGTGGGCCACATGAGACGTGGCTTCCAGTTCATGTGAGGAGTTAGTTGACAATGGAAGTAGAGTGGTCATCGCTTGTTAAACCATGGAACAGGAGGGGACTTAGCTGGAAATACAAATAGCAGATACGTTCCCTTGAAGGTGAGCCATCGTAGGTTTGAACAACAAGTTTGTCCATGAAATTAAACACGGAATTCACATCTCGCCCACTTGGCAAATCAAAGTAGCCCAAGAAACTTTTTCTGAATAAAGCCCTGATCATCCACATACAGTACCACATACAGTTTTAACAATTTTGGAAACGTCAGAGTGTTTTCTTTCCAAATCTACCAATTATATGCATAGCTTCTGGGCCTGAGTAACAGGCATTTTACTTTGGGCTCGCCAGACTCTCCGAACTTCCGAAAACTGCCCCCTAGCCCTAAGACGTTTTAACGGTCCTCACACTGTTCATGCTCTCATTACATAGACGCGTACTGCTCACCTGTTCATCTCGTAATGAATAATGTGGAAATTGAGCAAGTTGAGGTGACTAAACTGCTTGGAGTAACCCTGGATTGTAAACTGCCATGGTCAAAACATATTGATACGACAGTAGCTAAGAATGGGAGAAGTCTGTCCATAATAAAGCCCTGCTCTACCTTCAACCTCTTGGGGCTAGGTGGGACGCTAGCGTGCCACCCGTGGTGCACTCCATCAACAGCAGGTGCATTTCAAGAGCGGCAAATTTGAATCCAAATAAATGTCAAAATTCACATTTTTCAAAAATACAACTATGTTACACCATTTGAAAGATAAACATCTCCTTAATCTAACCACGTTTTACGATTTCAAAAAGGTTTTACGGCGAAAGCATAAATTTAGAGTATGTTAGGACAGTACATTTACAAGAGTTGTGTGTAATGTTTTGTCAAGTCAAAGACAGGGTCACCAAAACCATAAAACCAGCTAAAATGATGCACTAACCTTTTACAATCTCCATCAGATGACACTCCTAGGACATTATGTTAGACAATGCATGCATTTTTAGTTCTATCAAGTTGATATTTATATCCAAAAACAGCGTTTTACTATGGCATTGATGTTGAGGAAATCGTTTCCCTCCAATAACCGGCAGTCAAGTCAGCGTCAGAAATTAAATAATTAAAATTAGAAAACATTGGTAAAATATTATATTGTCATTTAAAGAATTATAGATTTACATCTCTTGAACGCAATCAACTTGCCAGATTTAAAAATAACCTTACTGGGAAATCACACTTTGCAATAATCTGAGCACTGCGCCCAGAAAAATACGCGTTGCGATACAGACTAGACATCATGTTGGGGAGATCTAAAATCGAAAATACTATGTAAATAATCCATTACCTTTGATTCTCTTCATCAGATGTCACTTCCAGGTATCACAGGTCCATAACGAATGTAGTTTTGTTCAAAAAAGCTCATCATTTATGTCCAAAAATCTCCGTCTCGTTAGCACATGATGTAAGCCAGCCGGACTTCTCGTCATGAACGAGGGGAAAAAATATATTTACGTTCGTTCAAACATGTCAAACGTTGTATAGCATAAATAATTAGGGCCTTTTTTAACCAGAACATGAATAATATTCAAGGTGGACGAATGCATACTCTTTTATAACGTATTGGAACGAGGGTACCCAACATCAACTCGCGCGCAAGGTGTCTAATGGGCCATCATCGTTCCATGGCTCTTGTTCGGTCAGATCTCCCTCCAGAAGACTCAAAACACTTTGTAAAGGCTGGTGACATCTAGTGGAAGCAATAGGAAGTGCCAAAATATTCCTAAACCCCTGTGTTTTTCAATGGGATAGGTTTAAAGTCAATACAACACATCAGGTATCCACTTCCTGTCAGAAAATGTCTCAGGGTTTTGCCTGCCAAATGAGTTCTGTTATACTCACAGACACCATTCAAACAGTTTTAGAAACTTTAGAGTGTTTTCTATCCATATATAATAAGTATATGCATATTCTAGTTACTGGGTAGGATTAGTAACCAGATTAAATCGGGTACATTTTTTTTATCCAGACGTGCAAATGCTGCCCCCTAGACCCAACAGGTTAAGATCTTTCGTCTGAACTATCCTCACCGGTCCTTGGCTCTGGATGACTACACGGGTAATGTCCGTTTTATCAGGGGTACTACTGGTATTCTGGCTGGCGGTAGAACTATCTCCTGTCCTAACCTCTACTACTCGGAATGGTACCGCAGTGTCGACAATGGTCTGGTCAAGGCCAACATACCATAACCCTAAATCCTCTTTCTTTATGCTTTTAATGGTCATTCCTATCTTCAAGCAATACTTCCCTTGCTCTGGATTGCAGTCAAAAACCCTGGCCTTCACTATATTCCATCTGTTTCTATATTGGGTGTGTGGATTGACATAGCCTTCTCTCTCTGTGTGAGCTATGATTCCATGAGTTACACCGGGATCTACACAGATATCTTCCCCATGAAGTCCGAGTCCTAGACTGCCAGGAGGTTAGGGACCCCATTTGGTCTGCATAGAACTCTATTGAGACATCCTTCCCTAACTCTAATCTCACTTCCTTTTTATCCAGATCGAGTGACCTTTTGTACCTAGGCCATAAAAACTCCTCATCTTCTACACTATGGGTCAAGTTACAACTTTCTGACTTCTCGAGTGGTTCATGGTGTATTAGGAATATGGCTCCCACAATCAGACAGCTCAGACTGACCAGTACCCCTGTAAAGCCCCACCCCCTCCCGGAGAATATATCACCGGCTAGAGGCCAACCCACACTTGCACTTCTATGAACGCACACAGTGAGGATCGGGCGGGTTTGGGAATCTTCATTAGAGAGGTAACCCCCGAACCTTATTGGTATTCGGTTCTTCTCCTAACTCTGTGATTGTTCGACAGTGTCAGTGTGTCTTACCCTCCCGCAATGTGTGATA
This sequence comes from Salmo salar, assembly GCF_965601325.2. Lineage (NCBI taxonomy): Eukaryota > Metazoa > Chordata > Actinopteri > Salmoniformes > Salmonidae > Salmo > Salmo salar. The sequence continues at coordinate 407,591 of NW_027675309.1, read as the reverse complement.
TGAACCCAGGTAGCTCTTTCAGCTATTCTCACCACAAAGGCTATTACCAGGAACACTTGGTATGGGCCCTCCCACCGTGGCTGCTTCCAGTTCTTTTCTCCTCAGGGACTGGATCCACACCCAGTCTCCTGGTTGGATTGAGTGAATCATCTTCTCCTGTAATTCACCTGTTGGACACAAAGTCTCGGACATACGGGTTTGGTTAACCATGTGTTCTGTTAGTGTATCTTCAACTTCTATGTCTACCTGTTCTGGCCTCCCTAACTCTGGCATTCTATATGGTTTACCTGATCAGCTAAAATGTAATCCATTATTTAAGAGAGAGATCCTACATTTTACATTTACATTTTTAGTCATTTAGCAGACGCTCTTATCCAGAGCGACTTACAGTAGTGAATGCATACATTTCATACAATTTCATACATTTTTTTCTGTGCTGGCCCCCCGTAGTAAACCAACTATCCTAATCGTGTCCACCCAGTAAGTTGTGACCACTTCTTCCCATTTAATATGCTTATCTATTATAAAAAATGTTTTTTTAAAGTAGTTCGTTATCCAATAGGCCACAAAGTGTTTCCGAACCTGCTCTACTATCCCCCTGTTGACACATGGCTCTGCCCATGTGTCAATCTTGCCGCATCTCTAAACAATGACTTAGGTAGTATTGGTAACTTCTCATGATACCAAATACCGTCCTTATATAAATTGCTCCTAACTTCTCCCATTTCGAAATCCCTTTCACTGGTGCTCTACACTGACAATTTTAATACAGCGTTGTCTATGTTTACATCCAATTTTAAGAACTGCTGTGTCGACGGCTGCGGTTTATCCTCTCTAGGGTAGGTGGGACGAAATCGTCCCACCTACGTAACAGCCAGTGGAATCCTGTGGCGCGTTATTCAAATACCTTAGAAATGCTATTACTTCAATTTCTCAAACATATGACTATTTTACACCATTCTAAAGACAAGACTCTCGTTAATCTAACCACACTGTCCGATTTCAAAAAGGCTTTACAACGAAAGCAAAACATTAGATTATGTCAGCAGAGTACCCAGCCAGAAATAATCAGACACCCATTTTTCAAGCTAGCATATAATGTCACATATACCCAGAAGACAGCTAAATGCAGCACTAAGCTTTGATGATCTTCATCAGATGACAACCCTAGGACATTATGTTATTCAATACATGCATGTTTTGTTCAATCAAGTTCATATTTATATCAAAAACCAGCTTTTTACATTAGCATGTGACGTTCAGAACTAGCATATGCATATTCTAGTTACTGGGTAGGAGTGGTAACCAGATTAAATCGGGTATGTTTTTTATCCAGCCGTGTCAATACTGCCCCCTAGCCCTAACAGGTTAAGAAGACGGAGATTGATGCATCGGCGTGATGATTGTCCTCTTTGTACAGATGAAGAGTGTACTTCTGTAGAACTGTTTTCATTGTTTAATGATTCCCTGTTTTGCACCATGTGAAGGTAAAACACTCAGTGGCTCAACAGAAGCCATTTACACAGATAATGTACTAGTGTAAGAAAAATCCCCCCCAATGCTTTAACCTGTTGGGGCTAGGGGGCAGTATTTTCACTGCTGGATAAAAAAATGTACCCGATTTAATCTGGTTACTAATCCTACCCAGCAACTAGAATATGCATATACTTATTATATATGGATAGAAAACACCCTAAAGTTTCTAAAACTGTTTGAATGGTGTCTGTGAGTATAACAGAACTCATTTGGCAGGCAAAACCCTGAGACATTTTCTGACAGGAAGTGGATACCTGATGTGTTGAATTACCTTTAACCTGTTAAGGCTAGGGGGCAGTATTTGCACGGCTGGATAAAAAAAAATGTACCCGATTTAATCTGGTTACTAATCCTACCCAGTAACTAGAATATGCATATACTTATTATATATGGATAGAAAACACTCTAAAGTTTCTAAAACTGTTTGAATGGTGTCTGTGAGTATAACAGAACTCATTTGGCAGGCAAAACCCTGAGACATTTTCTGACAGGAAGTGGATACCTGATGTGTTGTATTACCTTTAAACCTATCCCATTGAAAAACACAGGGGCTGAGGAATATTTTGGCACTTCCTATTGCTTCCACTAGATGTCACCAGCCTTTACAAAGTGTTTTGAGTCTTCTGGAGGGAGATCTGACCGAACAAGAGCCATGGAACGATGATGGCCCATTAGACACCTGGCGCGCGAGTTCATGTTGGGTACCCTCGTTCCAATACGTTATAAAAGAGTATGCATTCGTCCACCTTGAATATTATTCATGTTCTGGTTAAAAAAGGCCCTAATTATTTATGCTATACAACGTTTGACATGTTTGAACGAACGGAAATATATTTTTTCCCCTCGTTCATGACGAGAAGTCCGGCTGGCTTACATCATGTGCTAACGAGACGGAGATTTTTGGACATAAATGATGAGCTTTTTTGAACAAAACTACATTCGTTATGGACCTGTGATACCTGGAAGTGACATCTGATGAAGAGAATCAAAGGTAATGGATTATTTACATAGTATTTTCGATTTTAGATCTCCCCAACATGACGTCTAGTCTGTATCGCAACGCGTATTTTTCTGGGCGCAGTGCTCAGATTATTGCAAAGTGTGATTTCCCAGTAAGGTTATTTTTAAATCTGGCAAGTTGATTGCGTTCAAGAGATGTAAATCTATAATTCTTTAAATGACAATATAATATTTTACCAATGTTTTCTAATTTTAATTATTTAATTTGTGGTGCTGACTTGACTGCCGGTTATTGGAAGGAAACGATTTCCTGAACATCAACGCCATAGTAAACCGCTGTTTTTGGATATAAATATGAACTTGATAGAACTAAAAATGCATGTATTGTCTAACATAATGTCCTAGGAGTGTCATCTGATGGAGATTGTCAAAGGTTAGTGCATCATTTTAGCTGGTTTTATGGTTTTGGTGACGCCTGTCTTTGAATTGACAAAACATTACACACAGCTATTGTCAATGTACTCTCCTAACATAATCTAACTTTATGCTTTCGCCGTAAAACCTTTTTGAAATCGGACAACGTGGTTAGATTAAGGAGATGTTTATCTTTCAAAGGGTGTAAGATAGTTGTATGTTTGAAAAATTTGAATTTTGACATTTATTTGGTTTCAAATTTGCCGCTCTTGAAATGCACCTGCTGTTGATAGGGTGCACCACGGGTGGCACGCTAGCGTCCCACATAGCCCCAAGAGGTTATTAAACAATGAAACAGTTCTACAGAAGTACACTCTTCATATGTACAAAGAGGACAATCATCAAGCCGCTGCATCCATCTCTGTCTTCTTAACGTGTTAGGGCTAGGGGGCAGTATTTGCACGGCTGGATAAAAAAAATGTACCCGATTTAATCTGGTTACTAATCCTACCCAGTAACTAGAATATGCATATACTTATTATATATGGATAGAAAACACTCTAAAGTTTCTAAAACTGTTTGAATGGTGTCTGTGAGTATAACAGAACTCATTTGGCAGGCAAAACCCTGAGACATTTTCTGACAGGAAATGGATACCTGATGTGTTGTATTACCTTTAAACCTATCCCATTGAAAAACACAGGGGCTGAGGAATATTTTGGCACTTCCTATTGCTTCCACTAGATGTCACCAGCGTTTACAAAGTGTTTTGAGTCTTCTGGAGGGAGATCTGACCGAACAAGAGCCATGGAACGATGATGGCCCATTAGACACCTGGCGCGCGAGTTCATGTTGGGTACCCTCGTTCCAATACGTTATAAAAGAGTATGCATTCGTCCACCTTGAATATTATTCATGTTCTGGTTAAAAAAGGCCCTAATGATTTATGCTATACAACGTTTGACATGTTTGAACGAACGTAAATATATTTTTTCCCCTCGTTCATGACGAGAAGTCCGGCTGGCTTAGATCATGTGCTAACAAGACGGAGATTTTTGGACATAAATGATGAGCTTTTTTGAACAAAACTACATTCGTTATGGACCTGTGATACCTGGAAGTGACATCTGATGAAGAGAATCAAAGGTAATGGATTATTTACATAGTATTTTCGATTTTAGATCTCCCCAACATGACGTCTAGTCTGTATCGCAACGCGTATTTTTCTGGGCGCAGTGCTCAGATTATTGCAAAGTGTGATTTCCCAGTAAGGTTATTTTTAAATCTGGCAAGTTGATTGCGTTCAAGAGATGTAAATCTATAATTCTTTAAATGACAATATAATATTTTACCAATGTTTTCTAATTTTAATTATTTAATTTGTGGTGTTGACTTGACTGCCTGTTATTGGAGGGAAACGATTTCCTCAACATCAATGCCATAGTAAAACGCTGTTTTTGGATATAAATATGAACTTGATAGAACTAAAAATGCATGCATTGTTTAACATAATGTCCTAGGAGCGTCATCTGATGGAGATTGTAAAAGGTTAGTGCATCATTTTAGCTGGTTTTATGGTTTTGGTGACCCTGTCTTTGAATTGACAAAACATTACACACAACTCTTGTAAATGTACTGTCCTAACATACTCTAAATTTATGCTTTCGCCGTAAAACCTTTTTGAAATCGTAAAACGTGGTTAGATTCAGGAGATGTTTATCTTTCAAAGGGTGTAAAATAGTTGTATGTTTGAAAAATTTGAATTTGGACATTTATTTGGATTCAAATTTGCCGCTCTTGAAATGCACCTGCTGTTGATGGAGTGCACCATGGGGGGGACGCTAGCGTCCCACCTAGCCCATAGAGGTTAAACAACGGGGCAGCTATTATTAGCTGGACTCCCGTCCTGAGCCATTGGCTTGAGCTGGAGCGGCTGTTATTTAAGTCCCACCGTGGGACTATGCTGGTGTTGTATACTTCAGTTGTATTGTTGTCACACCAGACAACAGCTAACAATGAAAAGACTGACCACGAAAGCAAAAGAAATGATGCATAGAGTCCGGTCCTGGTCTTTCTATGGCCACTGGGGTCACATATGACGATTCATCGGCTGGTGCATCTTCGTCTGGGTTGTGGGGCACTTTCCTGCAGTGGCTTGCGTGAACCCACGTCGACCGCTCTGCAACCATCAGGAGCACCTGGAATGGACCAATCCAGCGCTGTTGGTGCCAAGTCTTTCTGCGGAGGTCTTTGTTGATCACTCAATCTCCTGGCTGCAATTTTTGGAGCTGTCCTCCTTTTGGTTCAGGCAAAGCCACTTTTATCCTGGGGAAAATAGACTTCAGAACATTGTTGAGTGCAGCACAGTAGCTTACCATTTGATCCTCGCAACCCGTCAGTGTCAAACTGTTCTGTGGGAACGGGGTGTTTAGGATTCCCATGGGTCTTTCTGTGAGTATTTCATGAGGTGCTAAACCAGGGGGTACGATGTGCACGTCCATGCATGTACATCCGAGCCAGAGGCATTACTGTTACCTATGACAATCCGGTCTCAACCTTCCTCTGCCTACATTGTTAGTCATACAAACCACAACTCCTCCCCTTTTACACAATGGTCTTGGCCATTCTCATTCCCCCAGGCCATTGGCAGATCAGAAACATCCTGTAGAGAAAACAGGTTTTAAACATAGATGGGTATTGCAACAAAATAGCCTCCAACAAGTTCTCAACCAATTTATCAAATCAAATGTATTTATATAGCCCTTCTTACATCAGCTGATATCTCAAAGTGCTGCACAGAAACCCAGCCTAAAACCCCAAACAGCAAGCAATACAGGTGTAGAAGCACGGTGGCTAGGAAAAACTCTGTAGAAAGGCCAGAACCTAGGAAGAAACCTAGAGAGGAACCAGGCTATGAGGGGTGACCAGTCCTCTTCTGGCTGTGCCGGGTGGAGATTATAACAGAACATGGCCAAGATGTTCAAATGTTCATAAATGACCAGCATGGTCAAATAATAATCATCACAGTAGTTGTCGAGGGTGCAACAAGACAGCACCTCAAGAGTAAATGTCAGTTGGCTTTACATAGCCGATCATTGAGAGTATCTCTACCACTCCTACAGTCTCTAGAGAGTTGAAAACAGCAGGTCTGGGACAGATAGCACATCCGGTGAACAGGTCAGGGTTCCAGCAGGTCTGGGACAGCAGGTCTGGGACAGGTAGCACGTCCGGTGAACAGGTCAGGGTTCCATAGCCGCAGGCACAACAGTTGAAACTGGAGCAGCAGCACGGCCAGGTGGACTGGGGACAGCAAGGAGTCATCATGCCAGGTAGTCCTGAGGCATGGTCCTAGGGCTCAGGTCCTCCGAGAGAGAGAGAGAAAGAGAGAAAGAGAAAGAGAGAAAGAAAGAAAGAAAGAAAGAAAGAAAGAAAGAAAGAAAGAAAGAAAGAAAGAAAGAAAGAAAGAAAGAAAGAAAGAAAGAAAGAAAGAAAGAAAGAGAGAAAAAGTCTCCACCTCAATCACTTCCTTAACTTCTCTAGGGCCGGTGGGACGAAATCGTCCCACCTACGTAACAGCCAGTGGAATCCTGTGGCGCGTTATTCAAATACCTTAGAAATGCTATTACTTCAATTTCTCAAACATATGACTATTTTACACTATTTTAAAGACAAGACTCTCATTAATCTAACCACACTGTCCGATTTCAAAAAGGCTTTACAGCGAAAGCAAAACATTAGATTATGTCAGGAGAGTACCCAGCCAGAAATAATCAGACACCCATTTTTCAAGCTAGCATATAATGTCACAAAAACCCAGAAGACAGCTAAATGCAGCACTAACCTTTGATGATCTTCATCAGATGACACACCTAGGACATTATGTTATACAATACATGCATGTTTTGTTCAATCAAGTTCATATTTATATCAAAAAACAGCTTTTTACATTAGCATGTGACGTTCAGAACTAGCATACCCCCGCAAACTTCCGGTGAATTTACTAAATTACTCACGATAAACGTTCACAAAAAGCATAACAATTATTTTAAGAATTATAGATACAGAACTCCTCTATGCACTCGATATGTCCGATTTTAAAATAGCTTTTCAGTGAAAGCACATTTTGCAATATTCTCAGTAGATAGCCCGGCATCACAGGGCTAGCTATTTAGATACCCAGCAAGTTTAGCACTCACCAAAGTCAGATTTACTATAAGAAAAATGTTATTACCTTTGCTGTTCTTCGTCAGAATGCACTCCCAGGACTTCTACTTCAATAACAAATGTTGGTTTGGTCCCAAATAATCCATTGTTATATCCAAATAGCGGCTTTTTGTTCGCGCGTTCAAAACACTATCCGAACGGGTAAATAAGGGTGACGAGCATGGCGCATTTCGTGACAAAAAAAATTCTAAATATTCCATTACCGTACTTCGAAGCATGTCAACCGCTGTTTAACCTCTTGGGGCTATGTGGGACGCTAGCGTGCCCCCCGTGGTGCACCCTATCAACAGCAGGTGCATTTCAAGAGCGGCAAATTTGAATCCAAATAAATGTCAAAATTCTAATTTTTCAAACATACAACTATCTTACACCCTTTGAAAGATAAACATCTCCTTAATCTAACCACGTTGTCCGATTTCAAAAAGGTTTTACGGCGAAAGCATAAAGTTAGATTATGTTAGGACAGTACATTGACAATAGTTGTGTGTAATGTTTTGTCAATTCAAAGACAGGCGTCACCAAAACCATAAAATCAGCTAAAATTATGCACTAACCTTTGACAATCTCCATCAGATGACACTCCTAGGACATTATGTTAGACAATACATGCATTTTTAGTTCTATCAAGTTCATATTTATATCCAAAAACAGCGTTTTACTATGGCGTTGATGTTGAGGAAATCTTTTCCCTCCAATACCGCCAGTCAAATCAGCACCTCAAATTAAATAATTAAAATTAGAAAACATTGGTAAAATATTATATTGTCATTCAAAGAATTATAGATTTACATCTCTTGAATGCAACCGGATTGCCAGATTTAAAAATAACCTTACTGGGAAATCACACTTTGCAATAATCTGAGCACTGCGCCCAGAAAAATACGCTTTGAGATACAGACTAACCGCCATGTTGGAGAGATCTAAAATCGAAAATACTATGTAAATAATCCATTACCTTTGATTCTCTTCATCAGATGTCACTTCCAGGAATCCCAGGTCCATAACAAATGTAGTTTTGTTTGAAAAAGCTCATAATTTATGTCCAAAAAGCTCCGTGTTGTTAGCACATGATCTAAGCCCGCCGGACTTCTCTTCATGAAAGAAGAGAAAAAATATTTACGTTCGTTCAAACATGTCGAACGTTGTATAGCATAAATCATTAGTGCCTTTTTTAACCAGAACATGAATAATATTCAAGGCGGACGATTGCATTCTCTTTTAAAACGTATTGGAACGAGACTACCCAACATGAACTCGCGCGCCAGAGTCTAATCGGCCATCACCGTTCCAAGGCTCTTGTTCGGTCAGATCTCACAGTATAAGACTAAAAACACTTTGTAAAGACTGGTGACATCTAGTGGAAGCCATAGGAAGTGCTCAACGATTAATAAGCCCCTGTGTGTTTCAATGGCATAGGCTTAAAGGTAATTCAACACATCAGGTATCCACTTCCTGTCAGAATTTGTCTCAGGGTTTTGACTGCCATATGAGTTCTGTTATACTTACAGACACCATTCAAACAGTTTTAGAAAATTCAGAGTGTTTTCTATCCAAACCTGAACAATAATATGCATATTCTAGCTTCTGAGTTGGTGTAGGAGGCAGTTAAAAATGGGCACATATTTTTTTTCAAAATTCTCAATACTGCCCCCTATCCCCAAGAGGTTTTAACACAGCTGTGAGTAGTTATTTTTTTCATTTTTTCATTTTTGACAAAATGAGCAGTCCTGGAAGTGACAGATTTTGACTCATATTGAGTGATAAGACTGAGCTATTTAAAAACACTTTTTCAACATTTCAAGATAGCAGTTAGTTCAGTTTGATCTTACTAAAGACAGCTGTATATTCTTTTTTTTGACCCAAAAATATTCTATGTTTGAAGGCTGTCAACTTCTTGTCAGGAGGAGAATCACTTAGCCTTTCAACTAATTTTCAAATGATAGCATGCCTATTTAAAAACACTTTTTCAACATTTCAGCCAACATGTTATTTTTACTCAGCGTAGGCCTCGGACTGAAGGTCTGTCTGCACTGAGGACAGCTATAGACCCCTTTCAGAACATCCTGATCCCAGCAGCCCTCAATACAGCTCCTACAGTAACTGTGTCCACAGGGGATGGTGACTGGTTCCTTCAGTAGATCCAGACAGACAGAACAACAGAACTGGTCCTGGTCCAGCAGAACTCCCTGTTGAGCCATTTGGACGGTTGTTCACTCTCACATAGACAGACGACACAGAGACTCAGATCAGTTTCGTTTCCTCAGAAGAGAGTTTGTGAAGGGGGATGGACTTCCTGGTTCTGCCAGAGGGGTGGGGTTAGAGGGAGGGAGGAAGAGAGAGGAACTGCATGCAACAGCAAGAGGGAGACAAATAGTCTTGTTCCTTGGTTAGAGCCCTTAACGTGGAATAAATGAAATAATGAATCTTAAAATGTGAGTTATTAGAATATAAAGGGTAACCGTTTCTATGAAGTACATATTAGAATTATTTTAATGACCTTTATAATGCCTTATAATACACTTATGTGTTCTAATAAGCAATAAGGCCTGAGGAGGTGTGGTATATGTAAGGATTGCGGACCTGGTGGCAGTGAAGTCAGACGCAGGAGAGCAGAGATAGGTAATAGCCGGAGCAGTTTAATACAAAACGAACCTACATGGGTACAAAACCCAATGCGCACCAGTAACAGAGTACAAGCACTTACAAACAAACAATTCCACACAAGGACATGGGGGGAACAGAGGGTTAAATACACAACAATTCATGATGGAAATGGAAACCAGATGTGTAAGAAAACAAGACAAAACAAATGGAAAATGAAAAAGTGGATCGACAATGACTAGAAGACCGGTGACGCCGACCGCCGAACAAGGAGAGGAAATGACTTCGGTGGAAGTGGTGACAGTATATGGCTAATATACAGTACCACGGCTAAGTGCTGTTTTTAGGCACGACGCAAAGCGGATTGAGAATTATGTAACACTTTCAAAAATACAATCAAATAAAAATGTTATTGGACACATACACATATTTAGTAGATGTTATTGTGGGTGTAGTGAAATGCTTGTGTTCCTGGTTCCAACAGTGCAGTAGTATCCAACAATACACCCTAATGTAAATGTCACAGGTGTCGTAGGGTTTAGACCAAGACGCAGTGGGAAAATGTAAACTCATCTTCTTTTATTAAAGGACAAAGAACAGGCCAGTAAGGCACAAAGCTATACACAGCAACAATCAGCCACAAAACCCCCATGACAAACAAACTCCTAATTATAGGACCTTCAATCAGAGGCAACGATAACCAGCTGCCTCCAATTGAAGGTCCAACCCCAATTAACTAAACATAGAACTACAATAGACAAGACAGAACATAGAAATACACTAACATAGAACATAGACTAACAAACCCCGGACCACATAAACCAAACACCCCTCTCCCTAAATACATAGCCTAACCACATAAACCAAACACCCCTCTACCTAAATACATAGCCCGAACCACATAAACCAAACACCCCTCTACCTAAATACATAGCCCGAACCACATAAACCAAACACCCCTCTACCTAAATACATAGCCCGAACCACATAAAACAAACACCCCCTGCCACGTCCTGACCAAACTACAATAACAAATAACCCCTATTACTGGTCAGGACGTGACAGTAAAAAGTAAAGGAATTAAGAAATATAGAAATATTAGGATGAGCAATGTTGGAGTCCTGGAATATAAATATATATACTGAGTATATACTGTGTGTATATGTGTGTATATATATATATATGTGTGTATATATATATATATATATATATATATATATACACACACACATATATATATGTGTGTATATATATATATATATATATATATATATATATATATATATATATATATATACACACACACACACACACAGAACCAGTCTGGAGTATATATATATACACACATATATATACACACACATATACACAGAACCAGTCTGGAGTATATATATATATATATGTGTGTATATATGTGTGTGTGTATATATATATATATATATATATATATATATATATATATATACACACACAGAACCAGTCTGGAGTATATATATATATATATATATATATATATATACACACACACAGTACCAGTCTGGAGTATATATATATACACAGAACCAGTCTGGAGTATATATATATATACAGTACCAGTCAAATGTTGGGACACACTTACTCATTCAAGGGTTTTTCTTTATTTTTACATTCATGTCGTTTCTCTTTGCTTATTTGAGCTGTTCTTGCCATAATATGGACTTGGTCTTTTACCCAATAGGGCTATCTTCTGTATACCAACCCTACCTTGTCACAACACAACTGATTGGCTCAAATGCATTTAGAAGGAAAGAAATTCCACAAATTAACTTTAACAAGGCACACCTGTTAATTGAAATGCATTCCAGGTGACTATCTCATGAAGCTGGTTGAGAGAATGCCAAGATTGTGCAAAGCTGTCATCAAGGCAAAGGGTGGCTACTTTGAAGAATCTCAAATATAAAATATATAAATATAACACTTTTTTTGGTTACTACATGATTCCATATCTGATATTTCATAGTCTTGATGTCTTCACTATTATTCTACAATGTTGAAAATAGTACAAATAAAGAAAAAGCCTTAATTGTTCTAAAACGTTTGACCGGTAGTGTATATATAAATGTAAAGGGATGTATAGGTAATATGGATCAAATATGTAGTATATCTGAAGAACAGTATGTGGACAGCAATAATTAAATAGGATAGTCCTTGACTAGAATACAGTATATACATATGAAGTGGACAGCAGTAGTTATATAGGATGAACCATGACTAGAATACAGTATATACATATGAAGTGGACAGCAGTAGTTATATAGGATGAACCAGGACTAGAATACAGTATATTCATATGAAGTGGACAGCAGTAGTTATATAGGATGAACCATGACTAGAATACAGTATATACATATGAAGTCGACAGCAGTAGTTATATAGGATGAACCATGACTAGAATACAGTATATACATATGAAGTGGACAGCAGTAGTTATATAGGATGAACCAGGACTGGAATACAGTATATACATATGAAGTAGACAGCAGTAGTTATATAGGATGAACCAGGACTGGAATACAGTATATACATATGAAGTGGACAGCAGTAGTTATATAGGATGAACCATGACTGGAATACAGTATATACATATGAAGTGGACAGCAGTAGTTATATAGGATGAACCAGGACTAGAATACAGTATATACATATGAAGTGGACAGCAGTAGTTATATAGGATGAACCAGGACTAGAATACAGTATATTCATATGAAGTGGACAGCAGTAGTTATATAGGATGAACCAGGACTAGAATACAGTATATACATATGAAGTGGACAGCAGTAGTTATATAGGATGAACCAGGACTAGAATACAGTATATACATATGAAGTGGACAGCAGTAGTTATATAGGATGAACCAGGACTAGAATACAGTATATACATATGAAGTGGACAGCAGTAGTTATATAGGATGAACCAGGACTAGAATACAGTATATACATATGAAGTGGGTAAAACAGTAAACATTATTAAAGTGACCAGCGGCTGAGGTCCTCTGGGTGGCTGAGGTCCTCTGGGTGGCTGAGGTCCTCTGGGTGGCTGAGGTCCTTGATGATCTTCTTGACCTTCCTGTGACACCAGGTGCTGTAGATGTCCTGGAGGGCAGGCACTTTGCCCCCGGTGATATGTTGGGCAGAACGCACCACCCTCTGGAGAGCCCTGTGGTTGCGACACTGTGGTTTCAGCCTCCGGAGGTTGAAGAGGTGCTGTTCTGATTTCTTCACCACAAGGTCTGTGTGGGTGGACCATTTGTCTGGTCTTCTCTACCTGACCGTCTCATTATCTTCTCTCAAGAAGAACTATCTTATGGTATGAAGATTGTCCTTCTTGAGAGAAGATCGAGCCTTCTTCTCTCCAGAAGATGTCTGGTAGGCCCATTTAAATACCTTTTTTGGACATTTCAAGGTAGCAGATGTTTGAGTTGGGTTATTTTTTTCATTTTTGACAAAATGAGCACTCCTGGAAGTGACAGATTTTGACTTATATTGAGTGATAAGACTGAGCTATTTAAAAACACTTTTTCAACATTTCAAGATAGCAGTTAGTTCAGTTTGATCTTATTAAAGACAGCTGTATATTATTTTTTTTGACCCAAAAATATTCTATGTTCATGCCCACTTTTTTTGCACTATGTTTGAAGACTGTCAACTTCTTGTCAGGAGGAGAATCACTTAGCCTTTCGATTATTTTTCAAATGATAGGATGCCTATTTAAAAACACTTTTTCAACATTTCAAGATAGCAGTTAGTTCAGTTTGATCTTATGAAAGACAGCTGTATCATTTTTTATAGCCGAAAGGAGCAAGTGCGACACTCACGTGTCCAAAAATCAGTACTCTAAGTACTCAAGTGGACTCTGCCATGCAGCAGAATACCACCCTTAGGTACCATCTGGAGGAAGTCCAGAATGGTCACGCTCTACAGCATGACTATCCATCCAAGCAACCGGAGTCCGGTACTCAAAAGAGTGAAGACGATAGGTTTCAGACATTGCCTCCATCATGTGTCCCTCAGTCTTCTCCTCTTGGCCATTTGGCACCGCATTGCCAGATTTAAAAATAACTTTACTGGGAAATCACACTTTGCAATAAACGAGGTGCTATGCTCAGAAAAATAGGCTAGGCGATACAGGTTAGCGCCATCTTGGAACCATCTAAAATCAAATATACTATTGTAAATATTCCCTTACCTTTTGATTATCTTCATCAGAAGGCACTTCCAGGAATCCCAGGTCCACAACAAATGTAGTTTTGTTCAAAAAAGTGAATAATTTATGTCCCAATAGTTCCTTCTTGTTAGCGCGTTCCAAAGGCTACTCATAATGTACTGAAGCGCGCGGGACATGTCGTCACGAATGTGCAAAAAATATTTATTTACGTTCGTTCAAACATGTCAAACGTTGTATAACATAAATCTTTAGGGCCTTTTTCAACCAGAGCTTCAATAATATTCAAGGCGGACGATTCTGGGTTCCCATGGGCGCCGACGTCATAGTAGTAATGGCCCTCCCCCTGTGACCAACTTCCCAAGCCTCTCTTTGGGTCAGTTTCTACCATAGAAGACTCAAACCACTTTGTAAAGACTGTTGACATCTAGTGGAAGCCTTAGGAAGTGCTAAATGATTAATAAGTCCCTGTGAGTTTCAATGGCAAAGGCTTGAAAGTGATTCCACACATCAGATTTCCACTTCCTGTTAGGATTTGTCTCAGGGTTTTGACTGCCATATGAGTTTTGTTATACTCACAGACACCATTAAAACAGTTTTAGAAACTTTAGAGTGTTTTCTATCCAAATCTAATTATATGCATATTCTAGTTACTGGGCAGGAGTAGTAACCAGATTAAATCGGGTATGTTTTTTATCCGGCCGTGCAAATACTGCCCCCTATCCCCATCAGGTTAAGAGTTTATTCGGAAGATAATGGCTCTATAAACACTCTTCCGTGGTGTCCCGACTTTCTAGTTAATTACATTTACATGATTAGCTAATCAGGTGATATTAATTACAGAGAAAGGATTTTATAGGATAGCATGTCATATCACTTAATCTGGCATAACCAAAGACACGAAAGCAGAGAGGGAGAGAGCAGAAAGAGAGAGAACAGAGAGAGAGCAGAGAGAGCAGAGAGAGAGAGCAGAGAGAGCAGAGAGAGAGAGCAGAGAGAGAGAGCGCAGAGAGAGAGCGCAGAGAGAGCAGAGAGAGAGAGCAGAGAGAGCAGAGAGAGCAGAGAGAGAAGAGAGAGAAGAGAGAGGGAGCAGGCTGAGAGAGCAGAGAACAGAGAGAGCAGAGAACAGAGAGCAGGCTGAGAGAGCAGAGAGAGCAAAGAGCAGAGAGAGAGAGTGCAGGGAAAGCAGAGAGAGAGAGCAGAGGGAGAGAGCAGTGAGAGAGAGAGCAGAGAGAGAGAGAGAGCAGAGAGAGCAGAGGGAGAGAGAGAGCAGAGAGAGCAGAGAGAGCAGAGCGAGAGCAGAGGGAGAGCAGAGAGCAGAGAGAGCAGAGCGAGAGAGAGCGCAGAGAACAGAGAGAGCAGAGGGAGAGAGAGCGCAGAGAGAGGGAGCAGGCTGAGAGAGCAGAGAGAGAGAGCAGAAAACAGAGAGAGAGAGCAGAGAGCAGTGAGTGAGAAGAGAGCAGAGAGAGCAGAGAAAGAGAGCAGAAAGAGCAGAGAGAGAGCAGGGAGGGCAGAGAAAAGAGAAAGAGCAGCAGAGCAGAGAGAGAGAGAGCAGAGAAAGAGCAGCAGAGCAGAGAGCAGAGAGAGAGAAGAGAGAGAGAGCAGAGAGCACGCTGAGAGAGCAGAGAGCAGGCTTAGAGAGCAGAGAGAGAGCAGAGAGCAGAGAGAGCAGAGAGAGCAGAGAGAGCAGAGAAAAGAGAGAGAGCAGCAGAGCAGAGAGAGAGAGAGCAGAGCAGAGAGAGAGAGAGAGCAGCAGAGCAGAGAGCAGAGAGAGAGAGCAGAAAGAGCAGAGAGAGAGCAGGGAGCAGGCTGAGAGAGAGCAGAGAGAGAGAGCAGAAAGAGCAGAGAGAGAGCAGGGAGGGCAGAGAGAGCAGAGAAAAGAGAGAGAGCAGCAGAGAAAAGAGAGAGAGAGAGAGCAGAGAGAAGAGAGAGAGACGAGAGAGCAGAGAGAACAGAGAGCATAGAGAGCAGGAAAAGCAGAGAGCAGAGAGTGCAGAGAGAGCAGAGAGAGAGCAGGGAGCAGGCTGAGAGAGAGCAGAGAGAGCAGGGAGCAGAGAGAGAGCAGAGAGTAGAGAGAGAGCAGAGAGAGCAGGGAGCAGAGAGAGAGCAGAGAGTGCAGAGAGAGCAGAGAGAGAGCAGGGAGAGCAGAGATAGTAACCCTGCATTACAACACTCTGTTGCTATAGTAACCCTGCATTACAACACTCTGTTGCTATAGTAACCCTGCATTACAACACTCTGTTGCTATAGTGACCCTGCATCACAACACTCTGTTGCTATAGTGACCCTGCATCACAACACTCTGTTGCTATAGTGACCCTGCATCACAACACTCTGTTGCTATAGTAACCCTGCATCACAACACTCTGTTGCTATAGTGACCCTGCATCACAACACTCTGTTGCTATAGTGACCCTGCATCACAACACTCTGTTGCTATAGTGACCCTGCATCACAACACTCTGTTGCTATAGTGACCCTGCATCACAACACTCTGTTGCTATAGTGACCCTGCATCACAACACTCTGTTGCTATAGTGACCCTGCATCACAACACTCTGTTGCTATAGTGACCCTGCATCACAACACTCTGTTGCTATAGTGACCCTGCATCACAACACTCTGTTGCTATAGTGACCCTGCATCACAACACTCTGTTGCTATAGTAACCCTGCATCGAGAATGAGCATTCATATCCCATCTGCGTTTTGTCATCCATTCACCACGACAGCCATTACAACATGAGACAGGGAGAAGGAATGTAAAATCAATAACTAAACTGTTTTCACAATTAACATGTTGTTTCTTGTTTCAAGTATGTTTTATTATGAAAAGTACAATATAACCATGTATACTTGTACAACTATGGAGCGTATGTCCACATATAATTATACAATTTGTTTTTCCAACATAAAAGACAAGAAATGATCAAATTGGTATTTTAACGTTGTTATTGTAAGAGTTTAAATGTTTAAACAGAGGATACATCTAAAACAGGATAAAACAAGTGCGGTATGTTGTGAGAATGTTACTTTAACGTCGACTCATAACGTCACACTATAACTTCATGGGAGTCTTGTGGAAAGACTAACGGTGTTATTGTAAGAGGTCATGGGTCAAAGTCCTCACAATTATAGGAAGATGCGCATGTGTGTGTGTGAGAGTGTGTCCTGTGTGTGTGTGTGTGTTTGTCCAGTGTGTGTGTGTGTGTGTGTGTGTGTGTGTGTTTGTCCAGTGTGTGTGTGTGTCCAGTGTGTGTGTGTGTGTGTGTTTGTCCAGGGTGTGTGTGTGTGTGTTTGTCCAGTGTGTGTGTGTGTGTGTTTTTGTCCGGTATGTGTGTGTGTGTTTGTCCAGTGTGTGTGTGTGTGTGTTTGTCCAGTGTGTGTGTGTTTGTCCAGTGTGTGTGTGTGTGTGTGTGTGTGTGTGTGTGTTTGTGTTTGTCCAGTGTGTGTGTGTGTGTGTTTGTGTTTGTCCAGTGTGTGTGTGTGTGTGTGTTTGTCCAGTGTGTGTGTGTGTGTGTGTGTTTGTCCAGTGTGTGTGTGTGTGTGTGTTTGTCCAGTGTGTGTGTGTGTGTTTGTCCAGTGTGTGTGTGTGTGTTTGTCCAGTGTGTGTGTGTGTGTTTGTCCAGTGTGTGTGTGTGTGTGTGTCCAGTGTGT